>NC_057807.1:511796733-511915020 GCF_018294505.1 Triticum aestivum
CGGATGTGAAAGTCTTTAAGAGAGATACTCTCGAAGTGGCCTTTGTTGGAGAGTTGGATGGCAACCTTTACATGGTTGATTTCTCGAAAGAGAGCACATTCCATGCAACTTGTCTAATGGCCAAGGCTGACAAGGGGTGGCTATGGCATCGCCGGCTAGCCCATGTCGGCATGAGAAATCTTCAAGATCTCTTAAAGGGGAATCACATCCTTGGACTAACTAATGTCTCTTTTGAGAAAGATCGTGTGTGTAGTGCATGCATAGCCGGGAAGCAACATCAATCAAAGCACCCACCCAAGAACATAGTATCTACTTCAAGGCCCCTGGAGCTCCTTCATGTGGATCTTTTTGGGCCTCCTTCATGGGATAGTCTTGGTGGGAAAAAGTATGGGCTTGTCATTGTTGATGATTACTCAAGATATACATGGGTGTTCTTCCTCAAGTCCAAGGACGAAACGAAGATCACCTTCATTGATTTTGCCAAGCAAGCCCAACGCAAGTTTGACAAAGAAATCCGAGCAATAAGGAGTGACAATGGCTCTGAGTTCAAGAACTATACCTTGGAAGAATTTCTTAGTGATGAAGGGATTGAGCATCAATATTCAGCTCCATACACTCCTCAGCAAAATGGTGTAGCCGAACGGAAGAACCGTACACTTGTAGAATTGGCAAGGTCCATGTTGGATGAATACAAGTCACCACATAGTTTTTGGGCTGAAGCTGTCAATACCGCATGCCATGCATCAAACCGACTCTTCCTCCGCACTATATTGGAAAAGACTCCATATGAGCTTCTAACTGGAAACAAGCCAAATGTCAAGTACTTTCGTGTATTTGGGTGCAAATGTTTCATTCTCAACAAAAGAGAACGGTTAGGAAAATTTCAATCCAAAACAATTGAGGGTATATTTGTTGGTTATGGATCAAACTCTCACGCCTATAGAGTCTACAACAAATCCAATGGATGTGTTGTAGAAACTTGTGACGTGGTGTTTGATGAATTTAATGGCTCCCATGGGGAGCAAGTTGATCTAAGTGATGTAGGTGAAGAAGATGCTTCTCAAGACATTTTGAACATGGGTGTTGGTGCACTTCTTCCTATGGAACAAGAACCTCATGATGATGATGAAGAAGATGGAGGTCTCACGCATCATCAAACTACTTCAACATCCATACCAACACAAGTTCCTAGTGTTCAACCTATACCCATAGCCCAAGTTGATGAGGTTGATCAAGTCTCACTTAATGATAATCATCAAGAACAAGATCATCATCAAGAGCAAGAACAAGAAAGTCCAATCATGGATGACGAACCTCAACAAATGCAACATGAACAAGAAGATCTTCCTCCACACGTGAATGATCCATATGTTGAAGATGTGGATGATGGACATGAAGTTGAACCTCGTGAAACCCTCACCTCCATCATGCCTCGAGTGGCCGGTCGTGTTGATGTTGACAAAATCCTCACTGACATCTCGGAAGGTAGAGTCACTCGTAAACATTTGACAAACTTTTGTGCTCACTTCTCGTTTGTGTCTAGTATTGAACCACTCAAGGTACAAGAGGCATTGATGGACAACGATTGGCTTGTTGCTATGCAAGAAGAGTTGAACAGTTTTGAACGCAACCAAGTGTGGTCACTAGTCAAGAGGCCGTCCACCGAGCACAACGTCATTGGAACAAAATGGATTTTCAAGAACAAGCAAGATGAAAATGGTGTCATCATCCGCAACAAGGCAAGGTTAGTGGCACAAGGGTACTCACAAGTTGAAGGTTTGGACTTTGGTGAGACCTTTGCCCCCGTTGCCCGTCTTGAATCCATTCGCATTTTACTTGCTTATGCCGCTTTCAATGGTTTTACATTACATCAAATGGATGTGAAGAGTGCTTTCCTTAACGGTCCTCTACAAGAAGAAGTATATGTGTCACAACCACCCGGGTTCGTTGATCCCTTTCACAAAGACTATGTGTATAAACTTCATAAGGCTTTGTATGGCCTCAAACAAGCACCTCGTGCTTGGTATGATCATTTGAAGAAGTTTTTACTCGATGATGGTTTTGTGAGAGGGGTGATCGATCCCACTCTTTTTACTAAGAGGGACAAGGGTGATTTGATTCTATGCCAAATCTATGTAGATGACATCATTTTTGGTTCTCCTAACATTCATTTGTGCAAGAAGTTTGCGGATTCAATGACCAAGAATTTTGAAATGTCACTCAATACGGATTTGAAGTTCTTTCTCGGATTTCAAATTCAACAATTTCAAGAAGGAATTTTCTTATCTCAAGCAAAGTACCTCAAGGATATTCTAGAAAAGTTTGGTATGTCTGACGCTAGTCCATGCAAGACACCCATGCCAACCAAAATCACTCTCACTGAAGACACAAATGGTACTCCTTTCGACCCATCTACTTACCGCTCTATGATTGGTTCATTGCTTTATCTTTGTGCATCTAGACCAGACATCATGTTCAGTGTATGCATGTGTGCTAGATTTCAAGCTTTCCCTAAGGAAAGTCATCATAAGGCGGTTAAGCATATTCTTAGATACCTTGTTCACACCCCAAAGTTGGGCCTCTGGTACCCCAAGGATGCTAAGTTTGATCTCATTGGGTACACGGATGCGGATTGGGCTGGAGACAAAGTGGATCGTAAGTCCACATCCGGTGCATGTCAGTTTCTTGGACGATCCTTGGTGAGTTGGTCCTCGAAGAAACAAATTTGTATTGCTCTCTCTACCGCAGAAGCTGAATACATTGCTGCCGCTAGTTGTGCAACTCAGTTGTTATGTATGAGGCAAACTTTGAAGGATTACGGTATCACCTATAGAAATGTGCCTCTTCTGTGTGATAATGAAAGTGCCATCAATATTGCTGAGAACCCCAAAGATCATCTCCGCACCAAACACATTGAAATTTGGTATCATTTCTTGAGAGATCATGTTGAAAAGGGTGATATTCACATTGATCACATTGGTACAGATTTTCAACTAGCGGATATCTTCACCAAACCTCTAGATGAAGCAAGGTTCTGTCGACTTAGGTGTGAACTTGGTATCTTGGAGCTTGACAACATTATGTGAAATCTAGTACCCAGTCATGCATGAATCTAATGTCTTGTCATGATGTAGGCATATACTTAGGGGGAGACATTCAATTCATGAATGTTCTCGCCCTACTCAATGCATAAAAAGAACCAACACTCTCAAAGTATCCATGGGTCTAGACCTATGGTGCTTTAACATGATGGAGTAGTGACTATGCACTCAAAGTTCAAGTCTTTCTGTGTCATGTCCTGTCTACTCAGACATTGTGGCATTAGCCACCACTTGTAGTATATGGCTATGATTGAGTAAGGTAGGATATGATTTACTACATAAATAAGTTTTACTATGAAAAAAATGCCTTTCTCCTCATCATTATCAGCACCTGCACTCTTGCCTCCTGTGAAAACTTCTGGCATCGGACGTCCGTAGGTTCCGGACGTCCGTGTGGTATTTCACTGCCGGACGTCCGTAAGCATCCGGACGTCCGTATATTCTGCTCTGATTACCTTCGACCGGTCGTCCGTAAAATCCACTCTGGTTCCCTTAAGTTGGCCTAGACGACGAAGCTCCGGACGTCCGGAAGACTCCGGACGTCCGTAAAAACCTTTCTGTTACAATCTGCCCGGTCGTCCGAAGCCGTCGGTCGTCCGTAGAATCATCTCTGCCATCCTCTATTTGCTGATGGTCCAGACTCTGGTCGTCCGTCCGTTCCCGGATGTCCGAACGAATATGTGACTCCGGTCGTCCGTAGGCTCCGGACGTCCGTACGTTTTTTTACTGGGCTCTATATATACTGCGCCGTAGGGTTTGTCAACCAACCACATCCTCTCCACTTGTTTCACTGCCGCCGCCGCCGCTCCTGCCGTGCGTCCACTCCCCGCAGCCGCCCGCCGCCGTACCCCTCGCCGAGGTTTCTCCCCGCCACGGATCTGCGACTCGCCGTCCGGCCCGTCCAGCTCGTTCTGCTCGGAGTTTCTCTCCCCGGCCAGTCCGTCGACCCCTGATCCAGCACGCCGCTCGGCTCCTCCGTGCTCTTCCTCTCAAGGTCACGATGCCTCGGTCCAAGCACTCCGCTCGCAAGCAAGTCGCCGGAGGGCCGGCTCGTCCGTCTCGTCGTGGTGGCTCCGACGACTCCCAGGAGGAAGATCGCCCTCGGAAACGTGCCGCTCGTCCTCCCAGCTCGTCCAGTGATTCCTCTTCAGAGGGGTCGGATTTTGAGGATGAGCTTGAAGAGGTGGATTTGTCCCTGATGGTTGGCGTCCGTGTCGCTGCCCCCAAGCCCGGCACTCGTCGTCCAACCTTTTAACCTCTTCCTCCTCCGGTGCAACCCCACGGTGATGCCCGTCACATCTCCATTGAGCCTCCACTGTCACTAGGCCGTCATGTTAAGCATTTCAACGAGGTCCCCAAATCTTCATATCTTAAATTGCATCGTGATGTAGATCAATTTACTGTTGTTAGGGATTCTCAGGATAGTCGCTTTCGCACAAATGTCCAACCGACATCTTCACCACGATTGTCATCCCTAAAGGCTTGTCACTTCATGTTTGCATTGATCTTGAGCACATTCGCACTCATCTGGAGAAATATCCGGGAGCCATTGAGCTCATTGAGTCGTCAAATCTAGCTGCTCCATTCGCCTTTCAACACGATTTTAACCACGCTGCCATCCATCAGTTTTATGCCACATGTTACTTTGCTCCTGATAACACTGTCACATGGATGACCTCCGACACTGCACTCACAGCATCTTATGCTCAGTTTGTCACTGCACTTGGATTTCCCGACACTGGGTTCAAAATCCACAAGGATGACCCCAACCATAAGCCCAAAGGCATTGCGGTCTGTGCGGATCTTCTTAGACCCATACCATCTTTGTCTAGCACTGAGAAACAAAAGCGTCTAAATCAAGTCTCCATTTGGCGTTTTCCATTCAACATCATTTATCAGTGTGTCATCTGCACCATTTATCCCAAGATGGGTGACAAGGGCTCCTGCAGCAGCTACTGCATTGATCTCATGCATCGCCTCTTCACATCTCCTAAAGGGAAGATAAATGTTCCACACTTTCTATGGCATGAGATCCGCCTTGCTAGCTTCCAGCACAAGCGGGCTTTTCCTCATGCACCTTTTATTCAGGCATTTATCGAGAGTGTAGCTCCCTTTCCCATTGCACGCACTCATATACATGAGAGATGGGTCATCCCACCTCACATGGCGGTTGACCATGTTCCTCCTCCTCCCGCTACTGCTAGTCGCACCGCCGCTAGTTTTCCTTCTCACGCTACCCATCCTCCTTCCAGTGATGCCCCCTTTGGGCGCATTGCTCGTTTTCTTGGGAAGGCTCATTCAGCCATGATGAAGATGTTCACCTACCATTGCTCCCAACACCACGATGTGGTCACTCGCATGGTCACTTCCAAGAACGCTCTGAAGGCTCGTCTGAGAGACTCGGGTGTATATGATGTGAGTGATGATGAGCGTCTTCTTGCAGATCCCCCTTGTGATTTTGGTTTTCCCTCCGGTCCTGAGTGGGCTGATTTCTTCGACGAGGCTGGTGGCAGTGGTGTTCATGATGATGATGATGAGGATGATCTTTAATGCTGTTATGTCATTCCCCCTAGTTCTTTTCTTTGGATACTTGATGCCAAAGGGGGAGTAGGCTCCATATGCATGTTACTCTAGCTCATTATGTAATCGAACCTATGTTATGAGTAGTTTGTTGAACTATGTTATGAGTTTGTTGAATATGAGATTTGGTGAATCTATATGAAGTGTAACTCTTGATTATCGTGGCATCAGTTTGAGGGGGAGCCCTCACCATTTTTGTTTTAGTAGTATCTGTGGTATCACTTTGAGGGGGAGCTCGCTCGCTACTCATTCTTATTATGGTTATTGAGCTCCACAACAAATACTTCCGATTACTATTATGAGTATGCATATGAGTTGTCATCAACTACCAAAAAGGGGGAGATTGAAAGTGCAATCATGCCCTTAATCATATTTTGATGTTGATGACAACACATATGCTCGGGACTAATCATGTTTATCAAGTATATCTCAGGATTATGTTCCAAAGATTGTGTGCATGGATCATGACTAGGGACAAAAGCATATAACTCAAGAATGGAGATACAAGATGTTGACTTCATTTATGGTTTGTTCTTGAGTATAGGGATCCCGCACTATTAAGAGGGGATCGATGGATCTAGTGAAAAACTTGCTCAAAAGTTGCTATCTATATACCTTGCCTTCGGACGTCCGGTGTTCTACGGACGTCCAGTCCTTCCTGATTGCCTGGACGTCCGGACACTTCCGGACGTCCGACACTTCCACAACTGAAACATTTTTACGGATGCCCAGAACCCTCCGGACGTCCGACACTTTCACATCAGAAGCATTCTTACGGATGTCCGGCCCCGCTCGGACGTCCGTATCCTGTACACTGGATTGTGGGTCACACTTTTCACAGCGGCCGGTCGTCCGATGACTGTCGGACGTCCGGACCCATTTGGGCCTCCGGACGTCCGACGTTCTCCGGACGTCCGGCCATCCTGTACCCCAAACGGTCACTTTTTCCCACCACCTATATATACACCCTTCCCTTCCACGGGATAGGGTTGACCATTCACTTTGAGCCTCACAAGAACACTCCTCACTCTCTCTCTCTCATTCATCCACACTAAATCCTAGATTCCCAAGTGTTCTAGGAGCATTTTGAGAGAAGTTCTCCAATCAAGTGATAGATCCACTTCTTCCCCTTCTTTGCACCAAAGGAATTCGTGACTTGAGCAAGTTTTGAGCATTTCCCCATCGTTCTTGTTACTCTTGGAGGTTGGAGACTCCTAGGCGGTAGGAGTCATTCGGAGAGGAATCGAACTTTGTGATTACCCTCGGAAAAGTTTGTGAGGGTTTGGAGACCACCCCAAGGTCTACCACTAGTGGTTGAGAAACGCCTCCGTGGTGTTGTCTCAAAGGGAGAATAGGGTGAGCCTTCGTGGCGTTGGTGTGCCTTCGTGGTAACATCCATCCCTCTAACGGTGACTAGCTTCCCTCCAAGGAAGTGAACATCGGCTTACATCCTCGTCTCCCGGAGTTGCGGTTATTCCTAACCTTAACTCTCTACTTGTGGTTACTTGTCTCTTTACACTTGCGTACATTATATTGTGCTTGCCTACTTACGTGTTTGTGTTATTTGCTTAGTACTTTGTGCTTACGTGCAATTGTTAGGCTCATCTTCATATTCCGCATTATTGCCTAAAAATTGTCAAGTAATAATTAAAATTTGTAATTGTATCTATTCACCCCCCCTCTAGGTCCATCTCGATCCTTTCAAACTCGCACTCATGGGCTTTGCCACCTTCTTTGATATTGATACCGTGGCCCTCTTGTGGAGCCAGACTCTTAAAGTAGCCTTTGTTGGGCATGTCGAGAACGGTCTCTATGTGATTAACTTTTCGGAGCAACCCACTAAGACCGCGACATGCCTAATGGCTAAAGTTGATGTGGGATGGCTTTGGCATCGCCGTTTAGCCCACGTCAATATGAGATCTTTGCAAAGTCTTCTCAAGGGGGACCATGTTCATGGACTAACGAATGTTAGTTTTGCCAAAGATCGTGTTTGCAGTGGTTGTATCGAAGGAAAGCTTCATGAGACAGCTCACCCTCCCACGACTATCATCTACTCGAAGAGACCCTTGGAGCTCCTGCACATGGACCTCTTCGGGCCTCCATCCTTTGATAGTCTTGGGGTAGAAAGTATTGCTTGGTGATTGTGGATGATTATTAAAGATACACTTGGGTATACTTCTTCAAGAGGAAGAGTGAGACTCAACAAACCGTCATCGACTTTGCAAATGAAGCTCAACGTCAACATAATGCAAAGATCTGACAATAAGAAGTGACAACGGCACCGAGTTCAAGAACTACACCTTGGATGAGTTTCTTAGTGATGAAGGGATCAAGCATCAATATTCTGCACCATATACCCCTCAACAAAATGGTGTTGCGGAGAGGAAGAACCGGACGTTGATGGATGCGGCAAGGACCATGATGGCGGAGTTCAAGTCTCCATACAACTTTTGGGCCGAAGCCATCAACACAGCTGTCATGCATCCAATCGGCTCTATCTCCGCAAAGGCTTGAACAAGACTCCGTATGAGATACTCACCGGGAACAAGCCCAATCTCAAGTACTTCCGGGTGTTCGGGTGTAAGTGTTTCATTCTCAAGAAAGGTGTTCGTTTGTCTAAATTCGAGGCTAGAGCTCATGAGGGCATATTTGTTGGTTATGCTACAAACTCTCATGCTTACCGTGTTCTCAACAAGTCCAACGGACTCATTGAGGAGACGTGTAACATAGAGTTTGATGAAAATAACGGCTCCCAAGTGGAGCAAAGTGGTACTTGTGATGTAGGTGATGAAATTCCTCCCCAAGCCATAAGAAGAATGGGTATTGGTCATATCTTACCCATTGAGGAACCCCTTGTGGCCGAAGGAGAAGGACAATGCTCCACCTGTGGAGCCTTCACCTACTCAAGACCCACACGCTTCCGAAGAACAAAGTGAAGGCCCTCAACTCGGAACAAGACCAAGGGCAAGATCAATCTCAAGATGGTGGTGAACCTCCACATGATGCCCAAGGTCAAGTTCTTCCCCTCGAGCAAGTTCAAGATCAAGAACAAGCTCTTGACGACGCTCAAGATGATCAAGTGAACCCTCCTCCTTCGACATCCGAGGAGGAATTGGAGCGTCGTGCCGCGAAGATTGCTTCCAAACTCACCACCAAAGGTCACCTCATGGAGAACGTGGTTGGAAGCCTAAGAAAGGGGGTAAGCACTCGTAGACAATTAGCAAACTATTGTGAACATCACGTGTTTGTCTCTTGTGTTGAACCCCATAAGGTCTATGAGGCGCTCGAAGACTCGGATTGGCTCAATGCCATGCATGAAGAACTCAACAACTTCGAGTACAACAAGGTGTGGAGATTGGTGCCAAGGCCTTCGGGAACCATAACATCATTGGAACCAAGTGGATCTTCAAGAACAAGCAAGATGCTCATGGGAACATCATTCGCAACAAGGCAAGATTGGTAGCACAAGGCTACTCCCAAGTCGAGGGTATCGACTACGGTGAAACCTTTGCTCCCGTTGCTCGCCTTGAATCCATTCGTTTGTTGATTGCTTATGCTTCCCATCACAACTTTAAGTTGCAACAAATGGATGTTAAAAGTGCTTTTCTTAATGGTCCTATTAATGAGTTGGTCTATGTCAAGCAACCCCCCGGGTTCGAGGATCCCTTCTTCCCGGATCATGTGTATCAACTCGATAAGGCTCTATGGCCTTAAACAAGCCCCACGTGCGTGGTATGACCACCTTACCGAGTTGTTACAAGATCGTGGATTTGAAGTGGGGCTAATCGATCCCACTCTTTTTACTAAGAAGGTCAAAGGGGAGTTGTTTGTATGCCAACTATATGTTGATGACATTATCTTTGGTTCCCCTAACAAAGCTTTCAATGAAGAATTTGCCGCTCTCATGACCTCTAAGTTCAAGATGTCGTCGATGGGAGAGTTGAAGTTCTTCCTTGGTTTTGATATCAAACAAAGAAGAGAAGGTACCTTCATCAACCAAGCCAAATACACTCAAGACATGCTCAAGAGATTCAAGCTAAGTGATGTCAAGCCGGCCTCTACTCCAATGCCCACCAAGTGCCAACTTGACATTGATCCCAATGGTAAAGCGGTGGATCAAAAGGTATATCGCTCCATGATTGGCTCCTTGCTTTACCTTTGTGCATCTAGACCGGATATCATGTTGAGTGTGGGGATATGTGCACGATTTCAAGCTGCACCGAAGGAAAGTCACTATGTGGCGGTCAAGCGGATCTTTCGATATTTGTCTCATACCCCAAACTTTGGCTTATGGTACCCAAGAGGGGCAAACTTCAAGCTTGAAGGATTTACGGATTCCGATTGGGCGGGAGACAAAGTGGATAGGAAGTCCACTTCCGGAGGGTGCCAGTTTCTTGGGTGCTCTTTGGTGAGTTGGTCTTCCAAAAAGCAAAGTTGTGTATCTCTCTCGTCCACCGAAATGGCGGAGTATTGTGCACAACTCTTATGGATGAGGCAAACTTTAAAGGAATACGGTGTCATTTGTGACAAAGTGCCTCTTGGTGTGACAATGAAAGTGCCATCAAGATTTCTCTCAACCCGGTGCAACACTTCAAGACGAAGCATATTGAGATTCGGTATCATTTCATCCGGGATCACATTAGGGGAGGAGAGATCAAGCTCAAGTATGTCAACACTCATGATAACCTTGCAGATATTTTCATGAATCCCTTGGATGAAGCAAGATTTCGCGAGTTAAGGCATGAGCTAAATATCATTGATTCGAGCAATGTGACTTGAACCCTTGCACACCCCACCCCACTCAACTTGGTGTCTAGCTTAGGTGTAGGCATGGACATAGGGGGAGTGTTGTTCTCTCAATGAACTCTCCCTCCCCCCATTATGCATAAAACGATCAACTCTTTTCATTAGCCATTTTTGATGGTACTTGTGCTTCAAAGACGAGTTTTGGTCATGGGCCCAAGGATAATTCTTCGCGGTGCCATACCAATTGACTCAATCATAGGTGGCTCCGGCCACCGCCCTCTCCTGAGAGAGGCCAGAGCTCGCTCTGTTTCCTGTGGTTGTTTGTGTTTGAGTGGTTTCTGTTCCGTTGTGTGTGTGTGTTGCCGTGTCGGTCCTCTCGTTCCTTTGGCCTTTGCTTTCCGTTTTTTTTGGAGCGTTAGCCGTTGGTCTAGAAGCCGTGTGTTTGCTGAAGCGGTACTACCGCTGGTGGCGAGCGGTACTACCGCTCCTAGCGGTACTACCACCCTCCAGCGTGGTACTACCGTTGTGAGGCGCGGGCAGGGGGTTATATCGGGGGCAGGGGGGTTTCCTCTCCCCCATAACCATTCGCTCGCCCCTTTCACCCTGTTCGTCTTTCTCTTCAGCAACCGGCGCCGCGGGAGGGCTCCGGCGGATCTCCCTCTCCGGGGCGCTCCTCTCCGTTTCCTTCGGTGGAATCGATCCCCACCTTGTCCTCTTGCCATGGATGCCGGTATTGCCCCCGTTCTCTGTTTCCTTTTGTCTAGATTTCCAATCTAGCTTTTTAGGGGCAATAGCAGTTGAATCTCTAGATTTTTGTCCAGATCTAGGCTTGAGTAGGATGGAGAATGCTTCTAGACAGTTTGGATTAGTGTTTGGTTGGAGTATTTTTGAATTTGGTAGGACGGTAGTACCGGATCTGACCACGGCAGTACGAAACTGCTGTTTCCCCGCCTCGAGCAGTACTACCGCTCTCCCAGAGCGGTACTACCGCTTGGAGCGGTACTACTGCTCTCTCCAGAGCGGTACTACCACTTGGAGCGGTACTACCGCTCACGGGTCACGGTACTACCGCCCTTCTACCAATTTCCATCATACTCCTACCTATCAGTGATCCTGTTTGTTCGTGTTTGTGGCTTACGCTCGTTCTTTCTGGTTGTTTGCGTGTTTGTGTGTGTGGTTCCAGGTGATGATGTTCCTGAGCATCAGGCTCGTCGTGTCAACGCCGGACGTGCCTCGTCCAAGCGCTACCGCACCACTGAGCCTGCCGGAGGATCTTCTAGTGCTCCACCTCCTCCTCAACTGCAGAAGAAGCCTGGGGTCAAGCCAAAGTCAGGCAAAACCGTGCCAGAAATGTTGCCCAAGGAGTTCTGGGCAAGGCGCCGCCGCAACCCGTATGAGGTCGACCAAGATCCCACTTTGGTCAACCGTCCGTTCTAGAACAGGTTCCAGTTTGCCATCTTCTTTGATGTCCTCAAAGCCAAGAAGAATCTCTATGTCAACATGCACTCCATCGACACCGAGCATATGGAGAACGATCCTGACTACTTTGGTGAAGCTCTTCAGATGTGCACTCAACTGAACATTCTTGGGATCATGCAATTCAACAAGGACTACGATGCTGATATTGTGGCCCAATTCTATGCCACGGTTCACCTTGGGACTGATGAGGACAGGACACTGACTTGGATGACAAATGGCAAGTTGCTTTTAGTCAAGTGGAAAGCTTTCATGCAGTTGATTGGGGTGGAAGATTTAGGTCTTGAGTCTCCTGTCGGCTTTCGCCCCCACCGTCGCGTCAATGCCACCCACAAGCAAGCTCTTTGGCCCTACTGCACTTTGAGGATCAACCCTGAGATGAAGAAGGAAACCTATGAGCTGCCTGCCTATCTGGATATCCTTCACCGTATCTTCAGAGAGACTCTTTTCCCTCGTATCGGGAATCTGGACCAGGTTCACTCCTATCTCGTGGGCATGTTTCTCTTCTACCAGCGTGAGAAGGGACAGAACACCGGAGAGTCCTTGGATATCTCTCATGTTATGTGGCCTGAGCTGCTTTCTGCTATCTCCGAGCGCAAGTGCCCGATTTATGGTCCGTTCATTATGCTGCTCATTGAGAAGGCCTGGGATCGTGTCTATCCCAAGGTGGTGCTGGAGATTGGAGAGTTGGTTTCTCACGATGTCAAGTGTCTGAGGAAGAAGGATAACTGGGGCACTCAGGCCCCTAGGACTGGAGTTCCTTCATCTGCTGCTGCCATGGAGACTGAGGAGGAGATTGGGGCTAAGGCTGAGGATGAAGATGATGACTACGTGCCTTCTGAGGTAGAGCCCTCTTGGGCCAAGAAGCTCAAGATCAAGGTGAAGAAGCTGTTATGCATGGAGTCTCACGGTCAGTACATGACTCATGTGGCTGAGAAGAAGGCCCGAGGTCGCCACAAGGAGCTCATGCGTCAGATGGGTGCTATTGTGATTAGTAGTTCTGAGGATCAGCTTACCGAGGAGGAGGAGTGGATTCAGCAGCACTGCCCTTGGACTAATTCTGATGCTGAGCACTTCCTGGCTGACGATAGTGGCGCAGATGATCCCTCTGAGATCTGATGTGTGTCCCTCATTTGCCATCACCTGGAGCAGTAGCAGCACTCCCTCTCCTTTTTGGTGTCTCGATGCCAAAGGGGGAGAGAGTTTAGGGATTTGTGCTTTGCTTCTTTCGTCTTCTGTGTTTGTGTTTTCGCCTGTTGCTTTATTTGGTTTGTGTCAGTGAGACCTAAGTTCTGGTTCTGTCAGTGAGACCTAAGCTCGAGTCATATGGTGTGAGACATATGCTACCTTACCTTTCCAGTATCATTATCTATGTCTATCTAGCTTATGAGTTGCTTGCTTATCCTGTTATCTATATGTTGCTCTCATATATCTTGCTTAGGTAGTTGGTCCCTAAATTGTAGGGGGAGCATTGTTCCTGGCATCTGTGCCGTGCAGTCCAAAGAACTTATCTAGGTAGCACACATCCAGGGGGAGCCCTTCTACATTTTAGGACGGTTGTGCTTTTGTGCTTACCCTTTATCTATCATTTTGTGCAAATCCCGTATTGTCATCAATCCACCAAAAAGGGGGAGATTGTAAGGGCATATTTATCCCCAAGATGTTTTGGTGATTGATGACAATGCTTGTGCGGACTAATCGTGTGCGTTAAGTTCTTTCAGAGATTCATCCATTGGCACGAGATGATTTCCTCCCCTCGGTGTTGTTTTCAAGACGGTGTAGCTCCTTCATTTCGTTGTTGGTGGACTAGTTTCGTAGGAGTCACCGTACTATCAAGAGGGGATCCGCTTTGGTAAGACTTGGGTGGAATCACACGTACACATCCTTATCTCACCCGTCGTCTTTCCTTCCGCCTCATTGGAGCTGTCTTTCTTCCCCTGAGTATGCCTCATCCTGCCCCAGCGGTATTACCGCTCCCAGAGCGGTAGTACCGCTTGTGGTGCTCTGCCGTAGTACCGCTGTGCATCTGGGCTACTACCGCCTCGATTCTCGAACGAAGTTTTTTGTGTCGGGTTTTGCGGCACTAAGGGCGGTAGTACCGCTCCAAGCAGTAGTACCACGCCTACCCCCACGGTAGTACCGCCCTGGGACCAGGGCTCTGTCTGCGCGGCAGTACCGCTGGGTAGGAGCGGTAGTACTGCCCGAAGCGGTAGTACCGCCCTTCTCTAGCGGTAGTACCGCCCTGGGGTCAGGGCCCTGTCAGCGCGGCAGTACCGCTGGGTTTGTGCGGTAGTACCGCCCTGAGCGGTAGTACGGCCCTTCCCTAGCGGTAGTACCGCTCTGTGCGGGGCTGCTCAGTGGAATAACGGTTGGTTTGAGCCCCCCACTATATAAAGGGGTCTTCTTCCCCAAAGTTGACCTACCTCTTTCCCCCAAAGCTCCATTGTTGCTCCAAGCTCCATTTTCGCCCGATCTCTCTCCCTAGCCAATCAAACTTTTTGATTTGCTCGGGATTGGTTGAGAAGGCCCAGATCTACACTTCCACCAAGAGAAATTTGATTCCCCCCACTTATCCCTAGCGGATCTTGTTACTCTTGGGTGTTGAGCACCCTAGACGGTTGAGGTCACCTCGAAGCCATACTCCATTGTGGTGAAGCTTCGTGGTGTTGTTGGGAGCCTCCAAGTGTTGTGGAGATAGCCCCAATATTGTTTGTAAAGGTCCGGTTGCCGCCTTCAAAGGCTCCAATAGTGGAATCACGGCATCTCGCATTGTGTGAGGGCGTGAGGAGATTACGGTGGCCCTAGTGGCTTCTTGGGGAGCATTGTGCCTCCACACCGCTCTAACGGAGACGTACTTCCCTTTAAAAGGAAGGAACTTCGGTAACACATCCTCGTCTCCACTGGCTCCACTCTTGGTTATCTTGTCCCTTCTTTTGCAAGCTTACTTGAGTTATATCCATTGCTTGCTTGTGTGCTTATTGTCTTTGCATCATATAGGTTGTCCACGTAGTTGCACATCTAGACAACCTATTTCATTACAAGGTTTAAATTGTTAAAGAAAAGTCTAAAAATTGTTAGTTGCCTATTCACCCCCCCTCTAGTCAACCATATCGATCCTTTCACATATGTCATTATTTCCAGACACACAAGGGTCTGCGTCAAGGAGATCCGATGTCGCTGATTCTGTTCAACATAGCCGTTGACATGTTGACAATCCTAATAGGAAGGGCCAAGGATGATGGTCAGGTAGGTGGCCGCGCCCCGCATTTAGTTGACGGGGGAGTGTCTATCCTACAATATGATGATGATACTATCATCTTTATGGAGCATGATTTGGCTAAAGCTAGAAACATGAAGCTAGTTTTATGCTTGTTCGAACAATTGTCGGGGTTGAAGATTAACTTCCACAAAAGTGAATTGTTCTACTTTGGAAGAGCTAAAGAAGAACAACAAGCTTACAAAGAATTGTTCGGGTGCGAATTGGGATCTCTACCCTTCACGTTTTTGGGTATACCAATCCACCGTCGCAAGCTTTCTAACAAAGAGTGGAAGAGCATTGAATATCGATTTGAGAATAAACTGAGTTACTGGAAGGACAAGCTTATGTCATACGGAGGACGATTGATCTTGAATAATTCGGTTCTCACAAGTATGCCTATGTTTTTATTGTCTTTTTTCGGAGTACCAGTTGGAGTATGAAAAAGATTTCTATCGATCACGCATCTTCTGGCAGAGCGATGAATTAAAAAGAAAACACAGACTTGCTAAGTGGGATATCATTTGTAGGCCGAAAGACCAAGGGGGTCTAGGCATTGAAAATTTAGAGGTGAAGAACAGATGTCTTCTCAGCAAGTGGCTGTAATAAGTTATCTGTAGAGACGGGTGCCACTTGGGCACAAATTCTTCATAATAAGTACCTCCAGTCCAAAACTTTGTCCCAGGTGACGGTAAGACCGACTGATTCGCCTTTTTGGAAGGGACTCATGCGAGTGAAATCAACCTTTTTCAATAGGACAAAATTTGTAGTTGGAAATTGTACTTCCACAAGATTATGGGAGGATACATGGCTAGGGGAGACACCCCTTGCGATCCAATATCCTTCTCTCTATAATATTGTTTAGTGAAGAGAGGCTTACGTTGCAACAGTACTACAGTCAAATCCTATTAATATTCAATTTAGGAGGACGCTAGTGGGAAACCGTTGGGAAGCTTGGCTCCATCTTTTGAGAAGATTGATGGATGTCCAACTTTCTCAACAGCTAGATCAGCAATGCTAGAAACTAGCTAAGAATGCGGAGTTTTCGGTTAAATCCATGTATTTGGATATTATCAAAGCTAGAGTTATTCCTAGATCGAAACACGTTTGGAAAGTCAAAGTGCCTTTAAAAATCAAAGTGTTTATGTGGTTTGTCCACAAACAGGCCATCTTTGTTGGGGAACGTAGTAATAATTCAAAACTTTCCTACGTCTCACCAGGACCAATCTAGGAGATACTAGCAACGAGAGAGAGAGAGAGGGAGAGGGAGAGGGAGGGAGTGCGTCTTCATACCCTTGAAGATCGCTAAGCGGAAGTGTTACAAGAACGTGGTTGATCGAGTCGTACTCGCGGTGATTCAAATTGCGGAAGATCCGATCTAGCGCCAAACGGACGTCTCCTCCGCGTTCAACACACGTACAGCCTGGGGACGTCTCCTCCTTCTTGATCCAGCAAGGGGAGAGGAGAAGTTGAGGGAGAGCTCCGGCAGCACGACGACATGGTGGTGGAGCTTGTGGTTCTCCTGTAGGGCTTCGCCAAGCACTACGGAGGAGGGAGGGGCTGCACCAGGGAAGGGTGCTCGCTACCCTCCCACCCACCCTCTATTTATAGGGTGAAGGCGAGAGGGGGTCGGCCCCTCTAGATCCCATCTAGAGGGGGGCGGCGGCCAGAGGAAACCCTAGATGGGTTTGGGCACCCCCCCCACCCCTAGGAAACTTGCCCCCCAAGCCGGGAGGGGCTGCTTCCCTAGGGGAGGCGCCCCCACCTCTCCATGTTACGTGAGATGGGGTGGGAGGGGCGCACGGCCCCTTAGTGGGCTGGTGTGCCCCCTCCCCTTGGCCCATAAGGCCCCCCAACACTTGTCGGGGCCTCCGAAACTCCTTTCGGTCACACTGGTCATCACCCGGTACCCTAGGAACAATTCTGGACTCCAATATAATACCCTTTGTCCAATATACCGATCTTCACCTGCGGACCATTTCGGAACTCCTCGTGATGTCCGGGATATCATCTGGGACTCCGAACAACCTTCGATAACCCCATACAATTTCCCATAACAACTCTAGCGTCACCGAACCTTAAGTGTGTAGACCCTACGGGTTCGGGAACCATGCAGACATGACCGAGACGTTCTCCAGCTAATAACCAACAGCGGGATCTGGATACCCATGTTGGCTCCTACATGTTCCACAATGATCTCATCGGATGAACCACGATGTCGGCTCATATACAATTCCCTTTGTCCATCAGTATGTTACTTGCCCGAGATTCGATCGTCGGTATCCCTTGTTCAATATCGTTACCGGCAAGTCTCTTTACTCGTCCCGTAACGCATGATCTCGTGGCTAACTCATTATTCACATTGAGCTCATTATGATGATGCATTATCGAGTGGGCCCAGAGATACCTCTCCGTCATCGGAGTGACAAATCCCAGTCTCGATTCGTGCCAACCCAACAGGCACTTTCGGAGATACCTGTAGTGCACCTTTATAGCCACCCAGTTACGTTGTGACGTTTGGTACACCCAAAGCACTCCTACGGTATCCGGGAGTTGCATAATCTCATGGTCTAAGGAAATGATACTTGACATTAGAAAAGCTCTTAGCAAACGAACTACACGATCTTGTGCTATGCTTAGGATTGGGTCTTTTCCATCACATCATTCTCCTAATGATGTGATCCTATTATCAATGACATCCAATGTCCATGGTCAGGAAACCATAACCATCTATTGATCAACGAGCTAGTCAACTAAAGGCTCACTAGGGACATGTTGTGGTCTATGTATTCACACATGTATTACGGTTTCCAGTTAATACAATTATAGCATGAACAATAGACAATTATCGTGAACAAGGAAAGATAATAATAACCATTTTTATTATTGCCTCTAGGGCATATTTCCAATAGTCTCCCACTTGCACTAGAGTCAATAATCTAGTTCACATCACTATGTGATTGTAATGAATCCAACACCCATGGGGTTTGATCCTCGCTTGTGAGAGAGGTTATTAGTCAACGGGTCTGAACCCTTCAGATCCGTGTGTGCTTTACAAATCTCTATGTCATCTTGTAGATGCAACTACCACGCACTATTTGGAACTATTCCAAATAACTGTTCTACCATATGAATCCGGTTTACTACTCAGAGTCATCCAGATTAGTGTCAAAGTTTGCATCGACGTAACCATTTATGACCAACTCTTTTACCACCTCCATAATCAAGAAAATTCCTTAGTCCACTAAGGATAACTTTGAGCATTGTCTAGTGATCCATTCCTGGATCACTCTTGTACCCCTTGACTGACTCATGGCAAGGCACACTTCAGGTGCGGTACACAACACAGCATACTGTAGAGCATAGGGGACGACCTTCATCCTTTCTCTCTCCTCTGCCATGGTCAGGTCTTGAGTCTTACTCAATACTCACACCTTATAACAGAGCCAAGAACTCCTTCTTTGTCGATCTATTTTGAACTCCTTCAAAATCTTGTCACGGTACGTATTCATTTGAAAGTACTATCAAGCGATTTTGATCTATCCTTATAGATCTTGATGCTCAATGTTCAAGTAGCTTAATCTAGGTTTTCCATTGAAAAACACTTTTCAAATAACCCTATATGCTTTCTAGAAATTCTACATCATTTCCGATCAACAATATGTCAACAACATATACTCATCAGAAATTCTATAGTGCTCCCACTCACTTCTTTGGAAATACAAGTTTCTCATAAACTTTGTACAAACCCAAAATCTTTGATCATCTCATCAAAGCGTATATTCCAACTCCGAGAGGCTTACTCCAGTCCTTAGAAGGATTGCTGGAGCTTTGCATACTTGTTAGCATCTTTTAGGATTGACAAAACCTTCTGGTTGTATCACATACAACCTTTCCTCAAGAAAATCATCGAGGAAACATTGTTTTGACATCCTATCTGCAAGATTTCATAAATAATGCAGTAACTACTAATATAATTCCAACAGACTCTTAGCATCTCTACGAGTGAGAAAGTCTCATCGTAGTCAACTCTTTGAACTTGTCGGAAAACATCTCAGCGACAAGTCAAGCTTTCTTAATGGTGACACTTACCATCATTGTCCGTCTTCCTTTTAAAATCCATCCGTACCCAACAGCCTTACGACCATCAAGTAGTTCTTCCGAAGTCTACACTTTGTTTTCATACATGGATCCTCTCTTAGATTTTATGGCCTCGAGCCATTTGTTGGAATCCGGGCCCACCATCGCTTCTCCATAGCTCGTAGGTTCATTGTTGTCTAGCAACATGACCTCCAAGACAGGATTACCATACCACTCTGAAGCAAAACACGTCCTTGTCGACCTACGAGGTTTGGTAGTGACTTGATCCGAAGTTTCATGATCACTATCATCAGGTTCCACTTCAACTGGTGTAGGTGCCACAGGAACAACTTCCTGTGCCCTGCTACACACTAGTTGAAGTGATGGTTCAATAACCTCATCAAGTCTCCACCATGCTCCCACTCAATTCTTTTAAGAGAAACTTTTCATCGAGAAAGGACCCGTTTCTAAAAACAATCACTTTTGCTTCCAGATCTGAGATAGGAGGTATACCCAACTATTTTGGGTGTCCTATGAAGATGCATTTATCCGTTTTGGGTTCGAGCTTATCAGGATGAAACTTTTTCACATCAGCGTCGCAGCCCCAAACTTTTAAGAAACGACAACTTAGGTTTCCCTAAACCATAGCTCATATGGTGTCATCTCAACAGAATTACGTGGTGCCCTATTTAAAGTGAATGCGGTTGTCTCTAATGCATAACCCATAAACGATAGTGGTAATTTGATAAGAGACATCATGGTATGCACCATATCCAATAAGGTGCAGCTATGATGTTCGGACACACCATCACACTATGGTGTTCCAAGCGGTATTAGTTGTGAAACAATTTCCACAATGTCTTAATTTTGTACCAAACTCGTAAGTCAGATATTCATCTCTATGATCATATCATAGACATTTTATGCTCTTGTCACGACGATCTTCAACTTCACTCTGAAATTACTTGAACCTTTCAATAATTCAAACTTGTGTTTCATCAAGTAAATATACTTAGTATCTACTCAAATCATCTGTGAAGTAAGAACATAACGATGTCCACTGCTTGCCTCAGCACTCATTGGACTGCACACATCAAAATGTATTACTTCCAACAAGTTGCTTTCTTGTTCCATCTCACTGAAAATGAGGCCTTTCACTCATCTTGCCCATGTGGTATGATTTGCATGTCTCAAGTGATTCAAAATCAAGTGAGTCCAAACGATCCATCTGCATGGAGTTTCTTCATGCGTTTATACCAATATGACTCAAATGACAGTGCCACAAGTAGGTGGTACTATATCATTACTATCTTATATCTTTTGGCATGAACATGTGTATCACTACAATCGAGATTCAATAAACCATTCATTTTAGGTGCAAGACCATTGAAGGTATCATTCAAATAAACAGAGTAACCATTATTCTCCTTAAATGAATAATCTATTGCGATAGACATAATCCAATCATGTCTATGCTCAGCGCAAACACCAAATAACAATTATTTAGGTTTAACACCAATCCCGATGGTAGAGGGAGCGTGCGATGTTTGATCACATTAACCTTGGAAACACTTCCAACACATATAGTCACCTTGCTTTTAGCTAGTCTCCGTTTATTACGTAGCCCTTTTATTTCGAGTTACTAACACTTAGCAACCGAACCGGTATCTAATACCCTGGTGCTACTAGGAGTACTAGTAAAGTACACATTAATATAATGTATATCCAATATACTTCTGTCGACCTTGCCAGCCTTCTCATCTATCAAGTATCTAGGGTAGTTCTGCTTCAATGACCGTTCCCCTCGTTAAAGAAGCATTTAGTCTCGGGTTTGGGTTCAACCATGGGTTTCTTCACTAGAGCAGCAACTAATTTGTCGTTTCATGAAGTATCCATTCTTGCCCTTACCCTTCTTGAAACTAGTGGTTTTACTAACCATCAACAATTGATGCTCCTACTTGATTTCTACTTCAGCGATTGAGCTTTTTTCCCTTTGTAGGCTAAGAAACTCGTCGGAGGTCTCATACCTCTTGACGTGGGCACAAACCTGAAATCCCAATTTCAGCCCTTGGAACATCTCACATGTTCTGCGACGTTTCAAAAAACGTCTTCGGCGCGTCAATTCTAAACCGTTTAGCATTACACAATGAACTATCATGTAGTCATCAAAACGTGTATGTCAGATGTTCGCAACATCCACAGACGACGTTCGAGGTTCAGCACACCTAGTGTTGCATTAAGGACATAAGCCTTCTGCGCAGCAATGAGGACAATCCTCAGTTCACGGACCCAGTCCGAATAATTGCTACTATCAACTTTCAACTAATTTTTTTAGGAACATATCTAAAACAGTAGAACTAAAGCGTAAGCTATGACATAATTTGCAAAGACCTTTTGACTATGTTCATGATAATTAAGTTCATCTAATCAAATTATTTAATGAACTCCCCCTTAGATAGACATCCATCTAGTCATCTAAGTGATACATGATCCAGATCAACTAGGCCGTGTCCGATCATCACATGAGACGGACTAGTCATCAACGGTGAACATCTCCATGTTGATCGCATCTACCATACGACTCATGTTCGACCTTTCGGTCTCTCGTGTTCCAAGGCCATGTCTGTACATGCTAGGCTCGTCAAGTCAACCTAAGTGTTTCGCGTGTGTAAATCTAGCTTACATCCGTTGTATGCGAACGTTAGAATCTATCACACCCGATCATCACGTGGTGCTTCGAAACAACGAACCTTCGCAATGGTGCATAGTTAGGGGGAACACTTTCTTGAAATTTTAGTGAGGGATCATCTTATTTATGCTACCGTCGTTCTAAGCAAATAAGATGTAAACATGACAAACATCACATGCAAATCATAAAGTGACATGATATGGCCAATATCATCTTGCGCCTTCGATCTCCATCTTCGAGGCACGGCATGATCACCTTCGTCACCGGCATGACACCATGATCTCCATCATCATGTTCTCCATCATCGTGTCTTCATGAAGTTGTCTCGCCAACTATTACTTCTACTACTATGGCTAACGGTTAGCAATAAAGTAAAGTAATTACATGGCGTTTTCATTGACACGCAGGTCATACAATAAATTAAGACAACTCCTATGGCTCCTACTGGTTGTCATACTCATCGACATGCAAGTCGTGATTCCTATTACAAGAACATGATCAATCTCATACATCACATATATCATTCATCACATCCTTTTGGCCATATCACATCACATAGCATACCCTGCAAAAACAAGTTAGACGTCCTCTAATTGTTGTTGCATGTTTTATGTGGCTGCTATGGGTTTCTAGCAAGAACGTTTCTTACCTACGTAAAAGCCACAACGGTGATATGCCAATTGCTATTTACCCTTCATAAGGACCCTCTTCATCAAATCGGATCCGACTAAAATGGGAGAGACAGACACCCACTAGCCACCTTATGCAACTAGCGCATGTCAGTCGGTGGAACCTGTCTCACGTAAGTGTACGTGTAAGGTCAGTCCGGGCCGCTTCATCCCACAATGCCGCCGAATCAAGATAAGACTAGTAACGGTAAGCAAATTGAACAAATCATCGCCCACAACTACTTTGTGTTCTACTCGTGCATACAATCTACGCATAGACCTAGCTCTGATACTACTGTTGGGGTACGTAGTAATAATTCAAAATTTTCCTACGTCTCACCAAGATCAGTCTAGGAGATACTAGTAACGAGAGAGAGAGAGAAAGAGAGAGAGAGAGGGAGTGCGTCTTCATACCCTTAAAGATCGCTAAGCAGAAGCGTTACAAGAACGCGGTTGATGGAGTCGTACTCGCGGCGATTCAAATCGCGGAAGATCTGATCTAGCGCCAAATGGACGGCGCCTCCGTGTTCAACACACGTATAGCCCGGGGACGTCTCCTCTTCTTGATCCAGCAAGGGGAGAGGAGAGGTTGAGGAAGAGCTTCGGCAGCACGACGACATGATGGTGGAGCTTGTGGTTCTCCTGTAGGGCTTCGCCAAGCACTATAGAGGAGGAGGAGGTGTTGGAGGAGGGAGGGGCTGCGCCAGGGAAGGGTGCTCGCTGCCCTCCCACCCTCCCTCTATTTATAGGGTGAAGGGGAGAGGGGGCGGCCCCTCTAGATCCCATCTAGAGGGGGGTGCGGCCAGGGGAAACACTAGATTGGTTTGGGCGCCCCCACCCCTAGGAAACTTGCCCCCCAAGCCGGGAGGGGTTGTTGCCCTAGGGAAGGTGCCCCCACCTCTCCAGGTTACGTGAGATGGGGTGGGAGGGGCGCACAACCACTTAGTGGGCTGGTGTGCCCCCTTCCCTTGGCCCATAAGGCCCCCCCAACACTTGCCGGGGCCTCCAAAACTCCTTTCGGTCACACTGGTCATCACCCGGTACCCCCGAAACAATTCCCGACTCCAATACCCTTCGCCCAATATACCGATCTTCACCTCCGGACCATTTCAGAACTCCTTGTGACATCCGAGATCTCATCCGGGACTCCGAACAACCTTCGGTAACCACATACAATTTCACATAACAACTCTAGCGTCACCGAACCTTAAGTGTGTAGACCCTACGGGTTCGGGAACAATGCAGACATGACCGAGACGTTCTCTGACCAATAACCAACAGCGTGATCTGGATACCCATGTTGGCTCAATTTTTTTTCAAAAGTAGTACGTTTTTTATAGCAATTTCGGAAACTAGCAGTGTCGATACGTTATTTGCAAAACTAGCGGCCCGTCGGTCAACGGTTGGCCGAAGTGGACCTTTTCGGCCTGCGGAAGCCCGAAGACACATCTTCGGTTAAGCCAGGCCGAAGCGTGCGCGAACTGGGCCGAAGACGGGCCTCTTCGGCCAGCCAGAGACCGAAGATGGGCCTCTTCGGACAGCCAGCGACCGAAGAGGTCTTCGGCTTACCAGTGGCCGAAGAGTAGCGGATAAGGCCCGAGCGGCATCTTCTTTCTCCTCTCGTTGTTCTTCCTCTGTCTCTCTCGTTCCTCTCTGTACATCGCCCCCCTCGCTGATCTCTTCGTTTCTCCACCTATTTTCGAATCCAAAGCACAGAAACGGTAGATCGTAGCCATCTCCATCGGCCTACGGTCATTTTTTCCCAATGGGATAGCTATTTGTGCGTACAAGTGAGGTGGAGTCATGATGGGGTGAGGAGGAGAGGCCATGGTGGGCTGAGGAGGAGGAGGCGGTTTGGCTGGTGAGGAGGAGGTGCAGCTTCGTGCCGCCGAGGGGGTGGCGTTGGTGGTGTCTGTTGGTGCAAGTTCTTCATGAGGTGGCCACACGCGTCGAAGGTATAATCACACGTCACATTTTATTAGTGTTAATTGGTTTGTGTTGGCATTTTAGCGGATAGTTAGTGTAGCCGGTAACAAATTTTTCATTGCGATTAATTAGAAGGTGGCAATGTCTGACAGGTGAAAATGTCTGTATCAGTAAATCTGACTGTTTACTATGGCCCTGGTAATGTTCGATATAATGAGTTGGGGGTTGATCTTAGCGAGTTTAAAAATGGCGTCATGACACTTTTAGACCCGGACAGAGTGGACATTAGACAGTTGAAGCACTAGTTGACTACTAGTTTTGGGTTGGATTCTGAAGTATGTTCTGTCAGTATTCATGCATTGTGGACCAAATCCTGTAAAAATGTCAAGTGGGAGTTGATGCCGATAGATAGGAGCCAGCATTGGTTGACCCTATTAAGTCGTTGCCGAGACTGAAGAATCCACCCATATGTCCTAGTGCAGCCAGTGGCGAAGGAGGAGAATACCGTACAACTCCATGTGGGGTATGAACCCGGCCAGGGTAGTCGAGTTGCTAACGAGATTCATTTATCCGGGTCACAGCCACCGGATGTGGATCCTAGCCAAACTGAGAAGGATTCAGACTACATGCTGGACAATGTTTGTGGTCATGATACTGGGCAGAATATTCAGTCGATAATATTAGCCGGTTCTGGTGTTGCTGATGGAGATGAGGAAGGCGATGAAATGCAGAGGGTGATGGAGGAAGAGAACGATGATGGATATGCAGAGGATCTGGATTCTAAAAATTCTGAGGATGAAGTGGAGGTACCGATTCCTTCTGCATGGAATCAGGACATATCCACCGGCCTTACTGTGAATGTGGCCATGAGACTCCATGGCAATATAATCTGAACCAAGTCCAGATAGGGGCTATGTTTGATACAAAGAAAAAATTGAAGTATGCAGTGATAAAGTAGGCTATGTCTACTCAGAGGGTTTTCCGGACAGACAGATCAAACCCAACAAACTATACTGTGAAGTGTGTTGAAACAGGTTGTCCTGCGAAGGTGCACGGGCACGTGCCGAAGTATAACATCCACTGGGTTGTCACGAATGTGGTCCCACATAATTGTGTGAGGAAAAACTTGTTGGTTCGTCATCCAAACCTGACTTCAACTCTCATTGCGCAACTCATGTATACTGAGATAGTGGAGAAAAAAGATATGGAAGCAAAACACATCCAGACAGCAGTGAAGGTCAGATGGAATTATGACATTCGTTATGGGAAGGCTTGGAGGCTAAGCAGAAGGCTATGGAGGAAAGGTTTGGGACGTTCTTTGACTCATATGATAATGTTGTCCGTCTCCTGGATGTACTGAAGGAGAGGAATCCCGGCACTTATGTTAACGTACAACATACAAGGTTGCTGAGTATACCAGGTTTCAAGGTGTTGAAACGAGTATTCTTCTCTTTTGCTATGTGCATTGAAGCTTTCCGGCATTGTCCTCCTGTGATGTTTGTGGATGGTACATTCCTGACTGGTCAGTACAAAGGGCAAATCCTGACTGCCATTGGCGTGGATGGAAACAATCAAATCATTCCACTTGCCATGGCATTTGTGGAGGGTGAGAACTTTCTGAGCTGGGTGTGGTTCTTTCGGCAAGTGAAAATTGCCATCGTGAAGGATCGACCAAACGTGTGTGTCATTCATGATAGGCATGCTGGTATATTGAAGGCTGTGAAGACACTAAGGAATCCAACAGTAGACGAACCAACACCTTGGAAGGATTTGCAGAGCCGGTGGTGCATGCGCCATCTTGGGGCTAACTTTTTCTCACAGTTTAAGAACAAGCGGTTGATGAACTTGTTTAAAAAATTGTGCAAGCAGAACCAGGAGCGTAAATACCAATTTATTTGGTCAAAACTTGATGAGTTTACTAAGAAGCAGGTCCGTGCCAGGAAGAAAATGGAAAAGGACCAACAACAATTAGCAACACTCATGGTGGAGCTAGAGGAGCCAGTTGGTCTCTGTGACTTGCCAGCAATTGACCCTCCTAATACTAAGAGAAAGAAGGGGAGGGCAATAAAGGATTTTTCAGAGTGGATAGAGAAAGAGCCTCCCGTGAATTGGTCTTTGTTGCATGACACCCATGGAGCTAGGTATGGCCACATGACAACCAACCTTGCAGAGGTGTATAACTTTGTACTCAGAGGGAATAGAGCATTGCCACTCACAGCTATTGTGGAGGCTGTATTCCATGGCACTTTGAGATATTTCAGAGACCGACACGAGTTAGCAAAGAAGCATATTATAGATAATCAGAACACACCTTACTGTAGCCGTGTCATGGAGTATATGGCAGAGAAGATAGAGAAAGCAAAGAAGCACACTGTGAGACTCGTAGGTAATCAGGAAAGGAGGTATGAGGTTCAGCTACCTACCAATGGTTTTGGTTCTGCGAATGAGGTGAAGACGCATGAGGTAAAAATTGGAACGGAATTTTATCCAACGTGTGAGTGTACATGCAACAAACCAAAGTTGTTGCACCTGCCTTGCTCACATATGTTGGCTGCCTGTGGCCAGATTGAGTTGGCTGCCGTCTCCTTTGTGTCGCCATACTACTTAAAAGAGGTTGTACTAAACACATGGACCGGTGAGATGACAGGGTTTAGAGTCTTTGGCAATTTCAACAAGGTTAACGACGGTGAGAGAGTATACATCCCGGATCCAGAACTTCGGCGAACAAGCAGGGGTCGACGTAAGGCCCGTCGAATCCGAAATTATATGGACCAATCTGAAGCTGGTGGAGCAACTAGACAATGTTTGCTATGCGCGGCTTATGGGCATAGGATGAAATATTGTCCTGACCTGAACAAAGATGGTGCTTCCACATCGACGAGTGCTTCCACATCGACGGCTGCAACAACAGGAGCAAGAGGCGGACGTGGTCGTGGCAGTCGAGGCCGAAGGGGAGGACGAGGAAGGAATAACTCAGAAGCTATATAATGTGGGGAAGAATGTTTTAATTTGTAATATCGTCTGGACTATGTTTTATTTTGCAATGTCTGAACTATGTATTAATTTGTAATGTCAGCTGGACTATATTTTACTTTGTATGTCCGAACTATGTATTAATTTGTAATGTCGACTGAACTATGTTTTACTTTGTATGTCTGAACTATGTATTAATTTGCAATGTCTGGACTATGTTTTGATTGCAGATATCATCTTCGTCCTCGCTCTCCTCAGTCCATAAAAATGGATGCTTTTCTAAAGTCCTTCTAAAAGTTTCACTCTTCGGCTCCACTACCTTCTTCCACCTTTCATTCAACCTAAGAAGTTCTTTATGTACCTCCGCATAAGTCCTTTCAGGCCACCCAGCCCTACGTAATTGGTGAGCCAACTCATTCATTATGGTGTCACTACCGGTGAGTTCTTCCCATGGAACTATCCTATTGTCCATCCTGAAATCGGTAGCTAGCCTCAGAAGAGTGCTGCTCATCTCAGGGTGAAAACTACGATCAAAAGGATAATGGGACATCTCGACTACACTGGACTGCTTATTCACCTCCGGGTCAAGGGGGTTTTATAGGTAGAGAGGAGAGAAAATGGCGGGAAAGAACGACTGGGGTATGGAGGGAAAGAGTTGGCAGGAACATATGGCGGGAAAGGGTTGGCGGGAAACGGGTGGCGGGAACATATGGCGGGAAAGGGTTGGCGGGAAACGGGTGGCGTGAACATATGGCGGGAAAGGGTTGGCGGGAACATATGGAGGGGAAAGAGTTGGCGGGAAAATATTTACGGAAAGGGCTGTGCAATTTTTTTTCATTGCAAAATGGTTACACAACATTCGTAAGTCATAATAAAAAACCCTTTTCGGCCTACAGTAAGCAGAAGAGCGCGACCATGCAACTTCGGTCACCTGTTCACGCAAAAAGGTGGGGCCCGGGGACTCTTCGGCCTACGGTTGACCAAAGAGTGCTCTTCGGCCTATGGGAAGCTGAAGAGTCCTTTTCGGCCTAGTTGGGGCACACTTCGGCCAACGGGAGGCAGAAGTGCCCTCTTCGGTCAACGGCTGGCCGAAGAGCCACTCTTCGACCAATGGGAGGCCGACGGGGTGCTAATTTTGCAAATAACTTGTTAGCACTGCTAATTTCCAAAATTGCTGTAAAAACCATGCTAGTTTTGAAAAAAAATCTGTTGGCTCCCACACGTTCCACAATGATCTCATCGGACGAACCACAATATTGGGGATTCAATCAATCCCGTATATAATTCCCTTTGTCCATCGGTATGTTACTTGCCCGAGATTCGATCGTCGGTATCCCTTGTTCAATCTCGTTACCGGCAAGTCTCTTTACTCATTCCTTGACGCATGATCCCGTGGCTAACTCATTAGTTACATTGAGCTCATTATGATGATGCATTACCGAGTGGGCCCAGAGATACCTCTCCGTCATACGGAGTGACAAATCCCAGTCTCGATTCGTGTCAACCCAACAGGCACTTTCGGAGATACCTGTAGTGCACCTTTATAGCCACTCAGTTATGTTGTGACGTTTGGTATACCCAAAGCATTCCTACGGTATCCGGGAGTTGCACAATCTCATGGTCTAAGGAAATGATACTTGACATTAGAAAAGCTCTTAGCAAACAAACTACACGATCTTGTGCTATGCTTAGGATTGAGTCTTATCCATCACATCATTCTCCTAAAGATGTGATCCCGTTATCAATGACATCCAATGTCCATGGTCAGGAAACCATAACCATCTATTGATCAACGAGCTAGTCAACTAAAGGCTCACTAGGGACATGTTGTGGTCTATGTATTCACACATGTATTACGGTTTCCAGTTAATACAGTTATAGCATGAACAATAGACAATTATCATGAACAAGGAAATATAATAATAACCATTTTTATTATTGCCTCTAGGGCATATTTCCAACAATCTTAACTAGAGACAATTTGGCGAAGCGAAACTGGGCGGGTTCTAAAAGATGTAGTTTTTGTGATAGTGATGAATCAATCAGACACATCTTTCTTGATTGCCCTTTGGCAAATATTTTGTGGAGGTCGGTCCACATAGCTTTTAATATAACTCCTCCGAATTTCATCAACACGTTATTTGGGACGTGGCTAGATGGGATTGACGTAGTAACAGCGACACATATCCGTGTAGGAGTATGTGCTTTACTATGGGCAATTTGGAACTGCAGAAACGATTTGGTTTTTAACAGAACAACAAATATTCATTTCTTGCAGGTTGTCTTCAGGGCCACTACGCTCATCCGTATGTGGTCCCTACTCACTCTAACGGAGGCCAGGAAGCATTTGGTTACTGGATCTATCCGGTGGGAGACGGTAGCACGGGCTATATTCAACCGATTTGGATGGCGGTCGTGTAATAAGATAGGTGTTTAGTTTTCTATCTGTTTGTTGCCAGCCGGTTGTGGCTGTCCTGTGTTTGCTTTCGTGCTCTTTGTTGAGCACATGTTCCTTTGTTTGAGACTACGAGACTTTTGTTGGACCTTTTGCTTATCAATAATATGGTTGTATGCATCTTTCTGATGCAGAGGCTGGGGCAAACCCTCTTTTCGAAAAAAATGCATGTGAATTACTAATGTTCGAGCCAAATGAAATTGTAGTGCTACATAATTAATCATAGTCAGGGAGGCAACTACTAGGCGGCTTGCAGTGGTCCTAATTGCGAGAACTTTTGGAACATAGTAGCGAAAAATGAACTTTGAACATTAGAAATTTATTAGATGCTAGTATTTTCTTAGCTTTATTACTGGTCGCTTCCAACAATTAGCTCTGAACATTAGTAACTAGCAGGATTGTGGACACTCTCGATTCCACAATTTTATCAGAGCCAAGTCACTGGTCACATATTATTTACACTAGAGTGCTATTTGAATCACTTATAACATCGAAACCATCAAGTCAAACTAGAATGCTAACAACAGAAACAAAGGGAGCACAATGGCCGATGTGATTGAGGTGGTGCCGGAGCGAAGGGAGCGTGTAACCAGACAAGGGGACGAGGTGGAAATTGAACATATATAGGGACAACCTTTTAACATGGTGACTCTTTTTGAAATGTTCAGCAGGGAGATTTGGTCAAAACTCCAACCAACCGGTGCCACTAATTGAGTGTTAACTTGTTGAGTGGGGCGCAAGGTTTTGATTTATGGTGGAACTAATTGTATTCTTTTGGGAAAAAGTCACCAGACCATTACTCAAAGACTAGCATTACATTATATGTAGGTTTTGAGGATATCGGACGGTCTTCCACCTCCACTCATGGGGCGCTGACGGCACCACTCCACTATCGAAGCAAACCTAGATTTGTTGCCTGCGGCTGGGAAGTCATCGAGACTATGGTTCAGCCGGACTAGCGCGAGAAGTCAACCTGAAGTGGTGCAGTCATCGTTGAAGCAGGGTATAAGCCTGATAACAAAAACCCTAGACATTGTCGGCGTCGCCTCGTTGGTAGCATCAAGGTAAACCAAATCCTCTAAGACAACCCTCAGTCCTCACAGCCCCCTCAAGGCCTCAACCTCACCACTCAAGGTGCCAGACCATGGAGATTTAATTCCGACAGCCGATGCCATCACAATCCAAACACCGCCGGGGGAGACACAAACCTAGCCTAGAGCAAAACAAGGTCCCGTCGTTTCCATCCCTCCCCCTGCTAGAGTATCCGACAAAGGTGAGGAAACCCTAGTAACACTGTGGTGGTCGGGGCGTCCTTTTCTGTCTCCTCTCTCTAACCTATCTTTGCTTTCACCCAACCAAATCAGATTTGATCGGCAGAGCCAAAAAAAATCATCATGGTAGAGCCGATTGTTGACTTTTCAATGGCGGATAGATAGGTTGGATATTGACAATGCGTGAAAAGAGGGGTTTAGAAAAACCGAAGTACTCACACGACAATGCATGGATGAGATGTGGACTATGTCCATCTTAAACGGTGCTGATTTGCTAAAAGATGCCATCCAACGATGATTTGATCCATCGTCCAGATTTCACTTGGATATCTGTCGTCCCTATAGCACTGCTCTTAGAGAAAACTGGATAAAAAAATCGAGAATCAAATCAAAAAGATTGAAAGACAAATATCTGCCGAATATGTTCTACTCCCTCCGTTCCATATTAGTTGTTGTTGAAATGGATGTATGTAGATATATTTTAGTGCTAGATACATTCGTTTAAGCGACAACTAATATGAAACGGAGAGAGTAATCGGTATATTTCTTTCTTCCGTTATCACGCACGGGGCTTTTTCCACTAAACCAAAATGGCGTTCAATCGGCAATTTACATGGAGAGCTGGAGGAGCACGTCTCCAACGGCCGCCGGCGGTAGCACGCCGAGGTCCGTGATCAGAAGCTCCAGGTACTTCGACTGGGTGTAGTCCCTCGCCGGCGCCTCGACGTCCACGCCGGCCGGCACTGGCACGTCGCCGAAGTCCACGGCTCGGCCACCGCGCTGCTCGATGTCTTTCTGTCCCAGCGGATACAGCCTTGCGAACTTGTAGCTCTCTGCTGCCACATAGACAGGCTTGCCCATGGCGCGAGCCACCAGGGCGACCTGGTACGTGCCAACGGCGCCGACCACGCCGCCCGTCTCGGTGACCAAGTCAGCGCCTACCAGCACCACGTCGACCTGGGCCATTGAGTAGGCCACCGCCGAGTCGAGCAGGACCGTCGCCGGTACCCCGGCCGCTGCGAGCTCCCCGGCCAGCCTCAGCCCCGCGCCGTCCGGCCTACCCTCTGCAAGACGAAATCAAATTAGGCTCCAAACATTATTGGCAATATCACGAAGGTTTGATTATTGCGCGAGTTAATAATGCATGCATAGGTGCGTACCGGTGCATAGGACCAGGAGGCGCTTGCCGCTGGTGCCGGCCAGCCGGAGAGCGTCGAGCACGGGCGGCGAGTAGCCGTGCACCAGCACGGTGCAGCCGTCCAGCAAGAAGTCCTGGCAGAGCGTCGCGATGGCCCCGCGCGCGCCTCGGCAGATGTCCCCGAATCTGATGGCACGGCTGACCAGGCGGCGTTTGAGGGCGGGGAACTGGGCTGGCTGATCATCGGCGACGGCGCCGCCGCGACGCATGTACCGGACGAACATGTCGCAGGCCGCCGAGAGCGCGCCGTACGGCTCGCTATCTAGACACTGCAAGTTTTCATCCATCAACGTGTCGTCGATCAGGCATAAAAACTCGTCTACATACGGTCCGCGTGTGCAAAAATTTATTAGAAACTCGATCAGTACATAGAGATCAAGAGCTCTAGAGCTGACCTTGAGTTCCTCCGCGGCCGCCTTGACCTCGGCTAGGAGCCCCGCCATGGTGTCGGCCTTGCTGGACCGGACGGCGTCGGCGAGCGCCATGACCGCCGCCACGGCCTCGTCGGCCCCGTCTTTCTTCCACCGGTCCAAGCATCCGGCGATTCGTGGCGTCTCTGTCTCGGCCATTGTCGACGCGGCGGAGGTAGAAGCAGTAACACGATCTTGCAGCGAAGCAGCGGTTATTGTTGCAGCTAAAGGATTCAGGGAGAGGAGCCATGATTGGGTTTGGAGGACGGCGATCGATCCGGCTTACAGCGTCGTGGTTTCCATCGTGAGTTGCGAATCCTTTTGCTCCGGTTCCGGAGGGGACACGTCGTATATGTGGTGGACATGTATGTATGGGCCATATGAGGCCTGTTTGTTTGGGCCACGATTCGAGTTCTTTAGGCCCGGCCCATCTCAAAGGGAAGAGTGTCGCGAACCCTAATAAGCGATCTGTCCCACGCAAATCCGCCGCCAGGGAGCACGAACAATGGACATTCCGCTGCCGGGCGGGGGCGGCGAGGTTTCGTTGGACTACTCCCCGGCGGCCACCGTCGTGCCCTTTGACCCGCCCCTCCCTCTGCTTCGCGCGCCAGTCCCTTCCTCCTCCTCCGCCTCCATCGACCCCCCCGTCCTCGCCTTCCGCGACGCCGCGAGCTGGCGCGCCGCCTGGGAGGCTGCCGAGGCCAGCCTCTTCTCCCAGTGCGAGGTAAGCCCCTGCACAACTGGTAATCTGTGTCTGTTTCGCATGCCTGGATCATCACATGACGAGACCCCGATTGTTTAGATCTGTAAGGTAGACGCTGATTCAGATGGCAGTGCACTGGAAGCATTTGCGTCTTTTGTTCTTGCAGCTGGCCGAGCTGCCTTGCGCTAGTCAATGCCAGGCAGCAAGTTTAGCAGCTGCGTACATCAAACAGTAAAGTGCAGACAAGCTCCTGACTAGTACCCAAGATTACTTGCTATTCGGGGTTTCCATAACATGGCATATATTCCGCGTGCGTGTTTTACTTCTGTGGTGTTGCTGCTATGCTAATTCTCAGTCGACCGAGATTTTCTTGAGTCTAGATTGATTTTTCGATGTATCTCTACATATATAGACGGACCTCGTTGACCAATTTTGTTGTTCTTCCATGTCTGGGAAGACGAGGAATGTTTACTTTGGCAGCTGGCCGAGCTGACTTGCTCTAGTACTGCTAGTCGGTAAATTTCTCAGCTGCGCACAGCGAAGAGAGCAGAAACCACTTCATGGCTGCTTAGCTTTAGCTGTCTTGGTTGGTGATGTTCTACAGTTGAACTGGCAAATCAAGTGCACCTTTTGTATCATTACTCTTTTGTGTTGTCGTTTTGTTTTTTGTGGAGAAAGTGCTAATAATCAGATTAGGATCTTGCAAGTCTGCATCTATTATAGATGCCAAGATTAAATTGCATGTGGGTGCATAGTTATATGTTGTATTGTGCGATTAAGCATTTGAAGTGCACCTTTCTGTTTTCACCTTGAGTTCTTACTGTCAGAATTCATTCTTGATGTGACAAGAGTAAATTGGAATTAGCTGGAGCAAATCTACTGTGCATGCTGGTTAGTAGTATGACAGATGTATATGTTGTGTATTTCGTGTACAAGTAGAAGCATTGCTTCCTAAAGATCTCCATTGGTCTAAGCCCATTTGGCTTGTGTTCATCATTCCTAATTGCATGATGTACTTAATCCCCCTAACTGTGAACAATGGATCTTTTCCTACAAACGGAATGAACAGCAGATTGGTTCATCATTTTGCAGGCTGGTGCACGCTCTGGCTGTTCAATCACTGCAACACGAAAATGCAAGCCACCCTGGTGGAAAGGTTTGTTTGGAGGTGCAACAACCAACTATCAAGAAAGAGAAGAATGCGAAGAACGAGAAATGGCTTCTTGTCTTGAATCAGCAAAGGAGGCTTGCATTAAGTTTTCAAAGCAAAAATGTAATGCACCATTCCGAGATGCAAGGATTGCCTCTGAAGGTCTCCTTGAAAATACAGATTTTGCTGTCTGGGATGCTGGGCGTAACAAGACAGCATCAGCATCCTTGTCTGTTGCAAACAGCCGCTGCTCATCCAATCCTGGGCTTGGTGGCACAAGCTACAAAGGAAGTGACTTGCTAGACAGCTTAGCAACTGAAGGCAATAGCAACTCAGGGCGATGACCTATCAAGGGCACCACTGTGGTCAGCGCTTAGGAGACCGCACATATTATTTGGAGCTGGATTCATCATCAATGAAATAATGGTATATGACATTGTCGAGGCTTGTGTTCTCCTGTTATGTGGTTTTCTGTTGCTACAGTTGGCTCCATGGCAAGAAAAATAGTGAACAATTAATTGATAGAAGAAGACTGCGGCTGGGAGGCTTGAGATTGAATGGCTAGCATTCTGAAGTCTCGCGAGGCCAAGAAGATTAAGAATATTTGGATATTGTTTCCTGCTACTGTCTTGGCCGTTTCTGTTGATTTTGAGATGCTGGGCAAAGGCGACACAAGATGCAAAAGCTGTACATCAAATTCATAAGGGGTGTATTGTGTAGCAGTAGCAGTATCGGTGAATATGTAGTATATGTTGATCATTTGTTGCTGTAAATAAATCACGCCCAGCTGAAGTCGATGAAAACCTCACTATCCAAGTGCCCATCTGGTTGTTTTATCAATGCTGTTCAAGCATGGCACTAAACCACTAAAAGATGGGGATATTTAACCTGCAAAAGCCTTCGTCTGCTTAAAACAGACATCAGAAGCCTCTTCACCAACAGTTCTCCTACCGTCCTACGCATGTCATAAAGTGCATTGTATGAAGTTGTTAGATCACATAGTCATCATCACATGACATGCATCTCTTCAAGATTCAAGACTGTTTATTCAGCTATCTCAACCATGTGCCAAAGGGCCAACGAATATACCAATAATATTGTGATACAAAAAGGACCAAGCTATTTTGATTCTTAGAACAGAGGCGCAAAGATCGATCCATTTGGTATTCTAGCATGTAGACCAAATGATAAAAGAGTACAGAAAATCGTCACTAAAAACTTTGAAAGAAGCAGAACTTAGCGAGGTAGGTATGTCCAAGAAACAAGCTCTCACTCCATGGTGTAGCATCGGGTGCCACCCTGAGCTGACGACGAATTAGCAGCCGAGAACAACTCATCATGCCGTGTACCGGGACTAGCACCAAAATAATTTGAAGGTAGCAATGGCACGGCTTCATTGTTCATCTGTAATGCATGGTTTTTCTTCACTACCATCTTCCCTCTAAGGAGCTGCAGCCTTAGCTCCACTTCTTTCATGGTAGGCCTCTCTTCTCCTTTGTGCCTCAGGCATACTCTCACTAGGGAGGCCATTTTGTCGATCTGTCTACCGTTATCTTCCTCAACAATCTGAGTGTTAATGATCTCCATCATAGTGTTATCTTGTAAACTTCGAACGAAGTAGTGGCACAGGCTTTGCTTTCCACCACAGGAATCAAGGAAGATTGGCTTCTGTCTTGTCAGGAGCAGTGGTAGACCTAGAAAGTATTTGGAGTGGGGGCATATTCTCTAGAAATTCAAGGAAATTAAGCATATTTTTTGAGAAACACAAGCAAATCTTACTGAAATTTCAAATTTTCAGTGGGGGCCCAGGCCCCCACTCACCTTAACGTGTGTTCGCCCCTGGTCAGGAGCTCGACGATCATCACACCGAAACTGTAAACATCGCTCTTCTCAGTTAGCTGGCTGTACGGTAATACTCAGGATCCAAGTATCCAAATGTACCCTGAACTGTAGTGACCACACAAGTTTCATCGATGGAAATGGATCTCGAAGCACCAAAGTCTGCAACCTTTGCAGTGAGGTTATCAGTCAAGAGTATATTGGCGGATGTCACATCTCTGTGAAAGATTGGTATGGAAGCAGCGGAATGGAGGTAAGCAAGTGCACTTGCTGCCTCGCTAGCAATTCTGATACGATCATCCGATGTTAATAAGCATCTAGCACTCACCTGGTCACCATGAAGATGTTCAGACAGTGTGCCATTGGAGATGAACTCATACACGAGCAAATGCATCTCCGACTCAAGGCAACACCAAAAAAGTTTTACCACGTTTTGATGATTGATTTGCGACACGATTGCAAGCTCGTTGACGAATTGATCAATCTCTCTTTGATCTACCATTTTGGACTTCTTTATGGCCACCACACGTTGATCTAATAAGATTCCCTTGTAAACGGTGCCATTCCCTCCACGGCCTAGAATGTGCGTGGAGTCGAAATTGGTTGTTGCCTTCTCCAACTCATCCAATGAAAATATTTTAGTGCTATGTGTGGCACTTTCATTGGATGAGATCAATTGCTCCAAGAGGTGGCCTTTGCTTTTCCTGAAGTGTGCTTTCCGAACTCTCTTTCTAATGCTTCTCTTCCACATCTGGACCAACAATATTGAAATTACCGCAAGAAGCAGAACTCCAATACCAGAGCTTAGTCCAATAACAACTCCTACATTAGTGTTCATACATAATAGTTAGATGCATAAAAGTTTCCCTTTTTGTAAGTAACTACTTTGGTTTTGTTTGTGGGTTGCTGGTGGTAGTTGCAATTGCATCATTTCATTTTTAGAATCAAAGGCCTAACACTTTGATCCTGGTCTAAGTTAAAAAAAATTCTAAAGTTCAGCCATGACAAGCCTCTTATACATTACCAGCCAGTGAAGAGAACAACAACTCTGCAGCTCTCACAAAAACACAAAAATATTTACCAGACTACACAACAAAAAGCATTTTTCAAAATAAAAAATGTTGCATCATTAACTCCGCCTATGTTGTCTCAACATAGCCGGTCCCAAGCCCGGGTAAAGGAGGAGGGTTGTGGTAGGCTTGGCGAGCCAATGTAAAAACTCAGCCACTCTTATGGAGATGAAACCCAAAAGATTTTCGTTGGGGCGTAACCCTCTCAGCGACGCACCTCATCGGAACCGGGTGTGGTGGAAAATGGGCAAGGGCCGGGCCATCACCCCCCCCCCCCCCCCCCCCCCCCCGCGGTGGCACGCCGCATCTTGATCCGGATACAGTGGCAAGTGTTGGCCGCGAGATCTTATGGGTTTCACCTTTAGCCTACACCAACTTGTTTGGGACTAAAGGCTTTGTTGTTGTTGTTGTTGTTGTTGTTGTTGTTGTTGTTGTTGTTGTTGTTGTTGCTGCTGCTGTTGAAAATGGTGCATCATTGATTATAAGATGAATAAAGAAAGGTGTTAACTTCTGGTGGTTTACCTATTAAACGGTTGGTACAAGAGTTTGTTTCCTTTGCAAATTTGCTGCCAAAAGGACATGAACAATAGTACCCTCCAACTATGTTTTGGCAAGTTGCAGACTCAGAGCAGGGGCTTGGACTCTGCTCACATTCATTGACATCTACAGTGGGGAAAAAAATCTGATCCCAAGTGAATCATTCGAAGGTAATATAATAAACAAATATGTAGATTGAAGTATGAGTGGATTACGATAAAATGACACGTGTTCTCTTTCTAAGAATTGAGTTACAATTCTACTGGAACGACGTCAAGTTAAACTGTCAAAGTGAAATGTTAAGCACAAAGGTATTTGTCCGCACCATTCTTTAACCAACGATTGAAGAGAAATGGCATTCGAGATGCAAGGAAAGTCTAATATAACAATTAGTTCAACATGATATGAGTACAAATAGATTGTTTGTATAATTGTTTGCTCTCCTTTTCTTTTCTTTAAATTGCTGATTTGTATTGTCTATTACAAAACTATTTGTAAAAGTGATATGCAATGTCCATTATTAAAGAGACAAGTCCACGCAGTCTAACCCCTGATTTTCCTCTCTCTATTTGGATATTTGACATGCTTGAGATGAGGAAAATACTAGTATTATACACATTTGTCACTGCAGAAATCCCTATTTTAGATTGATGTACAAAAATTCTTACGAACTAAAATGCATGCAGAGCAAGGGGAGGAACTTGCCTGTGCATCCACCGGAGAGGTAATGGAGCAGTTGCAAAGATACCTTGCGCCATTAGAAGAATCCACGCACTCGGAGTTTCCGCTACGACATGCATAGGAAGACCTCACATGTTGCACTCCCTATCACCCAATCAAGCACCACCGGCTGCCGTCCCTTGTAGGTATCATACTTGTAGTTACATGATCGGAGCTGAAGAAAAACGCCTTTGTTTCCACCAAGCCGGCGTAGCTGCATGGGTTGTAGTACCAACTATTTGAAGTATTCACATAATCCACATCATAGAAATAGACGTTATAGCCCATTAAGCCCTTGGGAACGACATTTTGGCAGCAGCCAACACCAACGCACGAGCCATTTGTCAGGTCTCCCGGGCTCCCACACACCGATGCACATCGTGTTGCATCCCTTGTCCTGCCGTTGGTGTTGTAGATGTACCCAATTGTGTTGCAACCAATGCTTATGAACTCGTTGTGCGCGTGTGAAAACCTATAGGGCCATGCATGTTAATTTGAAACCCCAAATGTAGGCATCCATTTCTCTTGTACTATAGTTGTAGCAATATGTCGGGATGGTCATCAAAGCTCGGGATTGACCACACTGCGGGTCGCCGAGATGTTTAGAATCTCCCATTGGTGAATGAATGGTCTCTCGATTCCACCCGCGGTCCTGCTGCAGTTGATCTCGAAGCCCTGTTCGATAGCACAACCGATACCAATGCCAAATGGATAGGGGACCTCCACGTCACCGCAATGTGTTCTGCACCCATGGTGAAGCCGCGCTGATGATATGAATGATAGGTTCAGCATGACTGTAACGGTGCTGAGCAGTAGCACTGACGCCATATTAATGCTCTGAAACTAGAGTCGTGAAATTAAACAAGTATCGGATGAGCTAAAAGGAGAGGCAAAACATCACGAACGGAGTATAGAATGCTAAGTAGAGAAACCCAAGAAACTTTTTTTAACTACAAGAAACCCAAGAACTTAGAGCATCTTCTACCGGACTTGGCAAATCCGGTCCCTCAAACGCCAGCGGACGCATATTCATTTTGCTCGTGATACTCCTTTCAAATTCGGCTCCACATACTCCTTTTGCTCGTGATACTCCTTTCAAATCTTTGTCCAATAGGTGTTCCCCTTTTGCTCAGTGCCGCGTATTGGATCCATCATCGTGGCCAACCAAGCTTTGACCAATAAGATATCCTCAAATCTTGAGAATGCCAGACTCTTGCCTTCGGCGTCTTGGTCTTCTTCTTCCTTTTGCTCAAATTGAGATCGGATGTTGTCCCAACCTCAAATGCGGTGGTGGCCTCCAATTCATACTCCATTTCGATCGGATCTTCATTGTCATTGATCATGTCTGATAAGAACGCCTCCTACATGATTATGGTTTGCAAGAATTCATCATGTGCGAAATGAACTATAGTGGTCTATGCTGAAAACTGATCAGACAGGAGCAAAGAAAACGCACCGACTGTTGTTCGGTCATTCCATCGAACATGTCGAGGGCAGCTCGGGCAGTGCCGGTGCCCGTGCTCATTCGCGCTCGAACGAGCTGCAGCGAGTCACACATGTCGGCCGCCGGCATTTTGCGTGGGCGGAAAGCTGTCCTGCATGGCCTAGCCGGCGGTCGCATCATCCTCTGTCCCAAGGGGTCGGACACATAATCTGCATCGGCGCTCGGAGGGAAGGGGTGTGGGGATCCGGGCACGGCGGAGGAGACAACTGCTCCACCATGTCTGAACCTCCTGCGCCGCCGCCGCCTCCCTCTCTCGCTGTCGGCGTCGCCGCAACTTGCGGGCGACGTTCTCCGCCTTGCAAGTCGCATCCGACGAATTGACACCGCCGACGGACGAGGCGGACTGCATCTCCGTCGTGGCGGTGTGGGTCAGGCTTGACGACATCTCCGGCGGTGGATTGGGACCGGAGGAGAGGATTGGGAGCAACGGTGGAGGATGGCGAGGGTCCGGGTGCAGGAAAGGTTGGAGGGAGGAGGACGAAGAGTTTGGTGGATTTGGTGCAATTTGGGGTGGGGTCTGGCGTGCCCGGGCACTCCCGGGCGCCCTATATCCGCCTCATATTTGGGCTGGATAGGGGGGGCCCGGTCAGCTCGGACGTTGAGGACCATTTAAGACGCCCGTCTGGGTTAAAAAATCATGACCGAACAATGACCGGCGGTATGTAAGGCCTTCCACAGCGTAGCCGGTGCCAAATACATCAAAAGGCAGCCACCTCATCACCGGTGCCCAAAATTGCTTTTCAGGCATCGATCTCACAACGTAGGGCTTCGGCAGGAAAAAGATTTTGGGACCCATATGATAAACAAGTACACCACGCTGTTGTGTATTGAGCAAAGAGAGAGAAGACATTTGCTGTTCAAAGTTGAGAGTTAATAGTATTTTATTGGCTGGAGGAATTGGGCATCGTGTTCTTACTTGCTCCGATGCCATGAAAATTTTGTTGGGGCACCGGCCTCACAACGTGAGGGCACCGGCTATCGGAGCCAGAAGTTAATTTGGCACCTCTTTTGGCCTACATAATGGAAGGTCTAAGAGGTGGGTTTGAGAGATCGGTTGTAGATGCTCTTAATAAGCTAGTACTAGAAGAAGAACATGTATAGGGGAGGAAGGGGACATAAGTGAATCCCGAACGAAAGCACGTACCTGCGGGTGATGGCCGAGTCGAGAAACACGGTCGACGTTCGTGATCGAGTTGGCGCCGTGCCGGAGCTAATTCAAGGGAATGCCGCCGCCTTCCAACCGGAGACGAGACTGTATTATGTGGCTGACAACCTGCGCAGCTTTCAAACATGGTGGCTCCTTTTGGAAAAGGCTCGGAGTGGAGACCCCAACCGTGTCACTCATGTCATACATATGCACCTTACAAAGGGCTGCGAGCTTTACTACACAGATGTGTTGGGTGTACATTTGGTTTTAACAAATTTGAGACCTTATCTTTTTTTTGTTGGGTTTGCAGCTTTTATGTCATTTTAAATACATATGTGTATGCTGTCAATACACTATAGATTAACATACACTAGTGTCAAAAACGCTTTTATATTATAAAACGGAGGAAGTAGTCTGATTTTCTCAACACGTAAGGGCTTCTTTGATTCAAAGGAATTGCATAGGATTTTTGGAGGATTTGAATCCTTAGGAATTTTTCCTGTGATGCTCGTTTGATTCGTAGGATTGGCATCCTTAGGAATTTTTCCATAGGATCCATTTGTACTACATTTTGGAGGAAAATTTTCATCCACTCAAACCTCTTTGTAGGATTCCTTTGTTTTTCCTGCGCTATCAAACATTCTTTGAGATCCTGTAGGATACTATGGGACATGTCATCCTATTCCTGCATTTTTCCTATTCCTTCATTTTGACAATCCTGCGAATCAAAGAGGCCCTAAATTTTTTTTTAAACGGAGGCAAAAGATTTGGCTCATTCATTAATTAAGCAGAAAAGAACTGCCCAGTTAATTAATGAAAAACCAGGCGAAAATCATCACAAACTACTGAGTGACACCAATGAAAGACCTACACGCGCCACTCACAAGAGGGCCTCGTCAAGACTGCACGTCGACATCATCGCCATCACTTCTCCCCTAGAGGCATCATTGCCATCCCAAACTATGAGAAACGACTCCAACTTCACCTCAAGAGGGCCTCGTCAAGACCGCACCTCGAGCGTCATCACCATCACTTCTCCCCTAGAGGTGTCATCGCCATCCCAAACTCTGAAAAACAACTCTGACTTCGCCAAAGGCGATCATCAAACCAACCCACCCTGAATAGGCCGTGCGGAATCACATGAAGATCCACATCGGACCTCAGCCACTACAACAAGAAAGCACAGCTCTAACACCAACAGAGAGCTACGAATGAACCAAGCAGCTGTGAAGTCGAAGCTACAGTGGCAGGGCCCGGTGGCATATGCTGACGAGTAGGTGGTCCGTTCGGTGATCTTCCTCAACACGTAGTATGACTTCAGTGCACACGACACAGTATATGCCCCCCTGGAGACCGACAACAGAACAACAGTTCCACAAGCATGAGCACACTTGAATTCAGGTGAGAGTGTGACTACTCCCATTCCTGTCACGTAGAAAGAAGAAAACTCCCGTTTCGTACAGAAATTCCATGAGAAGCAAAATGGCGCCACGTCGTATTATTTGTATTCTTCGTTCTACGAATCAGCAAAACCAGATCACGACTCGGACACGATTCACATGGAGCACCTATCTCACGCTTTTTCGACGCGGTAGCCAGGCTGCCTCTCTTCCTCATCACTTATTTAAGACGCCCATCTGGGTTAAAAAGTCGTGACCGAACAATGACCGGCGGTATGTAAGGCCTTCCACAGCGTAGCCGGTGCCAAATACATCAAAAGGCAGCCACCTCATCACCGGTGCCCAAAATTGCTTTTCAGGCATCGATCTCACAACGTAGGGCTTCGGCAGGAAAAAGATTTTGGGACCCATATGATAAACAAGTACACCACGCTGCTGTGTATTGAGCAAAGAGAGAGAAGACATTTGCTGTTCAAAGTTGAGAGTTAATAGTATTTTATTGGCTGGAGGAATTGGGCATCGTGTTCTTACTTGCTCCGATGCCATGAAAATTTTGTTGGGGCACCGGCCTCACAACGTGAGGGCACCGGCTATCGGTGCCAGAAGTTAATTTGGCACCTCTTTTGGCCTACATAATGGAAGGTCTAAGAGGTGGGTTTGAGAGATCGGTAGTAGATGCTCTTAATAAGCTAGTACTAGAAGAAGAACATGTATAGGGGAGGAAGGGGACATAAGTGAATCCCGAACGGAAGCACGTACCTGCGGGTGATGGCCGAGTCGAGAAGCACGGTCGACGTTCGTGATCGAGTTGGCGCCGTGCCGGAGCTAATTCAAGGGAATGCCGCCGCCTTCCAACCGGAGACGAGACTGTATTATGTGGCTGACAACCTGCGCAGCTTTCAAACATGGTGGCTCCTTTTGGAAAAGGCTCGGAGTGGAGACCCCAACCGTGTCACTCGTGTCATACATATGCACCTTACAAAGGGCTGCGAGCTTTACTACACAGATGTGTTGGGTGTACATTTGGTTTTAACAAATTTGAGACCTTATCTTTTTTTTTGTTGGGTTTGCTGCTTTTATGTCATTTTAAATACATATGTGTATGCTGTCAATACACTATAGATTAACATACACTAGTGTCAAAAACGCTTTTATATTATAAAACGGAGGGAGTAGTCTGATTTTCTCAACACGTAAATTTTTTTTTAAATGGAGGCAAAAGATTTGGCTCATTCATTAATTAAGCAGAAAAGAACTGCCCAGTTAATTAATGAAAAACCAGGCGAAAATCATCACAAACTACTGAGTGACACCAATGAAAGACCTACACGCGCCACTCACAAGAGGGCCTCGTCAAGACTGCACGTCGACATCATCGCCATCACTTCTCCCCTAGAGGCATCATTGCCATCCCAAACTATGAGAAACGACTCCAACTTCACCTCAAGAGGGCCTCGTCAAGACCGCACCTCGAGCGTCATCACCATCACTTCTCCCCTAGAGGTGTCATCGCCATCCCAAACTCTGAAAAACAACTCTGACTTCGCCAAAGGCGATCATCAAACCAACCCACCCTGAATAGGCCGTGCGGAATCACATGAAGATCCACATCGGACCTCAGCCACAACAACAAGAAAGCACAGCTCTAACACCAACAGAGAGCTACGAATAAACCAAGCAGCTGTGAAGTCGAAGCTACAGTGGCAGGGCCTGGTGGCATATGCTGACGAGTAGGTGGTCCGTTCGGTGATCTTCCTCAACACGTAGTATGACTTCAGTGCACATGACACAGTATATGCCCCCCTGGAGACCGACAACTGAACAACAGTTCCACAAGCATGAGCACACTTGAATTCAGGTGAGAGTGTGACCACTCCCATTCCTGTCACGTAGAAAGAAGAAAACTCCCGTTTCGTACAGAAATTCCATGAGAAGCAAACTGGCGCCACGTCGTATTATTTGTATTCTTCGTTCTACGAATCAACAAAACCAGATCACGACTCGGACACGATTCACATGGAGCACCTATCTCACGCTTTTTCGACGTGGTAGCCAGGTTGCCTCTCTTCCTCATCACTTATTTAAGACGCCCGTCTGGGTTAAAAAATCGTGACCGAACAATGACCGGCGGTATGTAAGGCCTTCCACAGCGTAGCCGGTGCCAAATACATCAAAAGGCAGCCACCTCATCACCGGTGCCCAAAATTGCTTTTCAGGCATCGATCTCACAACGTAGGGCTTCGGCAGGAAAAAGATTTTGGGACCCATATGATAAACAAGTACACCACGCTGCTGTGTATTGAGCAAAGAGAGAAGACATTTGCTGTTCAAAGTTGAGAGTTAATAGTATTTTATTGGCTGGAGGAATTGGGCATCGTGTTCTTACTTGCTCCGATGCCATGAAAATTTTGTTGGGGCACCGGCCTCACAACATGAGGGCACCGGCTATCGGAGCCAGAAGTTAATTTGGCACCTCTTTTGGCCTACATAATGGAAGGTCTAAGAGGTGGGTTTGAGAGATCGGTTGTAGATGCTCTTAATAAGCTAGTACTAGAAGAAGAACATGTATAGGGGAGGAAGGGGACATAAGTGAATCCCGAACGGAAGCACGTACCTGCGGGTGATGGCCGAGTCGAGAAACACGGTCGACGTTCGTGATCGAGTTGGCGCCGTGCCGGAGCTAATTCAAGGGAATGCCGCCGCCTTCCAACCGGAGACGAGACTGTATTATGTGGCTGACAACCTGCGTAGCTTTCAAACATGGTGGCTCCTTTTGGAAAAGGCTCGGAGTGGAGACCCCAACCGTGTCACTCGTGTCATACATATGCACCTTACAAAGGGCTGCAAGCTTTACTACACAGATGTGTTGGGTGTACATTTGGTTTTAACAAATTTGAGACCTTATCTTTTTTTGTTGGGTTTGCAGCTTTTATGTCATTTTAAATACATATGTGTATGCTGTCAATACACTATAGATTAACATACACTAGTGTCAAAAACGCTTTTATATTATAAAACGGAGGGAGTAGTCTGATTTTCTCAACACGTAATTTTTTTTAAACGGAGGCAAAAGATTTGGCTCATTCATTAATTAAGCAGAAAAGAACTGCCCAGTTAATTAATGAAAAACCAGGCGAAAATCATCACAAACTACTGAGTGACACCAATGAAAGACCTACACGCGCCACTCACAAGAGGGCCTCGTCAAGACTGCACGTCGACATCATCGCCATCACTTCTCCCCTAGAGGCATCATTGCCATCTCAAACTATGAGAAACGACTCCAACTTCACCTCAAGAGGGCCTCGTCAAGACCGCACCTCGAGCGTCATCACCATCACTTCTCCCCTAGAGGTGTCATCGCCATCCCAAACTCTGAAAAACAACTCTGACTTCGCCAAAGGCGATCATCAAACCAACCCACCCTGAATAGGCCGTGCGGAATCACATGAAGATCCACATCGGACCTCAGCCACTACAACAAGAAAGCACAGCTCTAACACCAACAGAGAGCTACGAATGAACCAAGCAGCTGTGAAGTCGAAGCTACAGTGGCAGGGCCCGGTGGCATATGCTGACGAGTAGGTGGTCCGTTCGGTGATCTTCCTCAACACGTAGTATGACTTCAGTGCACACGACACAGTATATGCCCCCATGGAGACCGACAACAGAACAACAGTTCCACAAGCATGAGCACACTTGAATTCAGGTGAGAGTGTGACCACTCCCATTCCTGTCACGTAGAAAGAAGAAAACTCCCGTTTCGTACAGAAATTCCATGAGAAGCAAAATGGCGTCACGTCGTATTATTTGTATTCTTCGTTCTACGAATCAGCAAAACCAGATCACGACTCGGACACGATTCACATGGAGCACCTATCTCACGCTTTTTCGACGCTGTAGCCAGGCTGCCTCTCTTCCTCATCACTTATTTAAGACGCCTGTCTGGGTTAAAAAATCGTGACCGAACAATGACCGGCGGTATGTAAGGCCTTCCACAGCGTAGCCGGTGCCAAATACATCAAAAGGCAGCCACCTCATCACCGGTGCCCAAAATTGCTTTTCAGGCATCGATCTCACAACGTAGGGCTTCGGCAGGAAAAAGATTTTGGGACCCATATGATAAACAAGTACACCACGCTGCTGTGTATTGAGCAAAGAGAGAGAAGACATTCGCTGTTCAAAGTTGAGAGTTAATAGTATTTTATTGGCTGGAGGAATTGGGCATCGTGTTCTTACTTGCTCCGATGCCATGAAAATTTTGTTGGGGCACCGGCCTCACAACGTGAGGGCACCGGCTATCGGAGCCAGAAGTTAATTTGGCACCTCTTTTGGCCTACATAATGGAAGGTCTAAGAGGTGGGTTTGAGAGATCGGTTGTAGATGCTCTTAATAAGCTAGTACTAGAAGAAGAACATGTATAGGGGAGGAAGGGGACATAAGTGAATCCCGAACGAAAGCACGTACCTGCGGGTGATGGCCGAGTCAAGAAACACGGTCGACGTTCGTGATCGAGTTGGCGCCGTGCCGGAGCTAATTCAAGGGAATGCCGCCGCCTTCCAACCGGAGACGAGACTGTATTATGTGGCTGACAACCTGCGCAGCTTTCAAACATGGTGGCTCCTTTTGGAAAAGGCTCGGAGTGGAGACCCCAACCGTGTCACTCGTGTCATACATATGCACCTTACAAAGGGCTGCGAGCTTTACTACACAGATGTGTTGGGTGTTCATTTGGTTTTAACAAATTTGAGACCTTATCTTTTTTTTGTTGGGTTTGCAGCTTTTATGTCATTTTAAATACATATGTGTATGCTGTCAATACACTATAGATTAACATACACTAGTGTCAAAAACGCTTTTATATTATAAAACGGAGGGAGTAGTCTGATTTTCTCAACACGTAAGGGCTTCTTTGATTCAAAGGAATTGCATAGGATTTTTGGAGGATTTGAATCCTTAGGAATTTTTCCTGTGATGCTCGTTTGATTCGTAGGATTGGCATCCTTAGGAATTTTCCATAGGATCCATTTGTACTACATTTTGGAGGAAAATTTGCATCCACTGAAACCTCTTTGTAGGATTCCTTTGTTTTTCCTGCGCTATCAAACATTCTTTGAGATCCTGTAGGATACTATGGGACATGTCATCCTATTCCTGCATTTTTCCTATTCCTTCATTTTGACCAATCCTGCGAATCAAAGAGGCCCTAAATTTTTTTTTTAAACGGAGGCAAAAGATTTGGCTCATTCATTAATTAAGCAGAAAAGAACTGCCCAGTTAATTAATGAAAACCAGGCGAAAATCATCACAAACTACTGAGTGACACCAATGAAAGACCTACACGCGCCACTCACAAGAGGGCCTCGTCAAGACTGCACGTCGACATCATCGCCATCACTTCTCCCCTAGAGGCATCATTGCCATCCCAAACTATGAGAAACGACTCCAACTTCACCTCAAGAGGGCCTCGTCAAGACCGCACCTCGAGCGTCATCACCATCATTTCTCCCCTAGAGGTGTCATCGCCATCCCAAACTCTGAAAAACAACTCTGACTTCGCCAAAGGCGATCATCAAACCAACCCACCCTGAATAGGCCGTGCGGAATCACATGAAGATCCACATCGGACCTCAGCCACTACAACAAGAAAGCACAGCTCTAACACCAACAGAGAGCTACGAATGAACCAAGCAGCTGTGAAGTCGAAGCTACAGTGGCAGGGCCCGGTGGCATATGCTGACGAGTAGGTGGTCCGTTCGGTGATCTTCCTCAACACGTAGTATGACTTCAGTGCACACGACACAGTATATGCCCCCCTGGAGACCGACAACAGAACAACAGTTCCACAAGCATGAGCACACTTGAATTCAGGTGAGAGTGTGACCACTCCCATTCCTGTCACGTAGAAAGAAGAAAACTCCCGTTTCGTACAGAAATTCCATGAGAAGCAAAATGGCGCCACGTCGTATTATTTGTATTCTTTGTTCTACGAATCAGCAAAACCAGATCACGACTCGGACACGATTCACATGGAGCACCTATCTCACGCTTTTTCGACGCGGTAGCCAGGCTGCCTCTCTTCCTCATCACTTATTTAAGACGCCCGTCTGGGTTAAAAAATCGTGACCGAACAATGACCGGCGGTAAGGCCTTCCACAGCGTAGCCGGTGCCAAATACATCAAAAGGCAGCCACCTCATCACCGGTGCCCAAAATTGCTTTTCAGGCATCGATCTCACAACGTAGGGCTTCGGCAGGAAAAAGATTTTGGGACCCATATGATAAACAAGTACACCACGCTGCTGTGTATTGAGCAAAGAGAGAGAAGACATTTGCTGTTCAAAGTTGAGAGTTAATAGTATTTTATTGGCTGGAGGAATTGGGCATCGTGTTCTTACTTGCTCCGATGCCATGAAAATTTTGTTGGGGCACCGGCCTCACAACGTGAGGGCACCGGCTATCGGAGGCAGAAGTTAATTTGGCACCTCTTTTGGCCTACATAATGGAAGGTCTAAGAGGTGGGTTTGAGAGATCGGTTGTAGATGCTCTTAATAAACTAGTACTAGAAGAAGAACATGTATAGGGGAGGAAGGGGACATAAGTGAATCCCGAACGGAAGCACGTACCTGCGGGTGATGGCCGAGTCGAGAAACACGGTCGACGTTCGTGATCGAGTTGGCGCCGTGCCGGAGCTAATTCAAGGGAATGCCGCCGCCTTCCAACCGGAGACGAGACTGTATTATGTGGCTGACAACCTGCGCAGCTTTCAAACATGGTGGCTCCTTTTGGAAAAGGCTCGGAGTGGAGACCCCAACCGTGTCACTCGTGTCATACATATGCACCTTACAAAGGGCTGCGAGCTTTACTACACAGATGTGTTGGGTGTACATTTGGTTTTAACAAATTTGAGACCTTATCTTTTTTTTGTTGGGTTTGCAGCTTTTATGTCATTTTAAATACATATGTGTATGCTGTCAATACACTATAGATTAACATACACTAATGTCAAAAACGCTTTTATATTATAAAACGGAGGAAGTAGTCTGATTTTCTCAACACGTAAGGGCTTCTTTGATTCAAAGGAATTGCATAGGATTTTTGGAGGATTTGAATCCTTAGGAATTTTTCCTGTGATGCTCGTTTGATTCGTAGGATTGGCATTCTTAGGAATTTTTCCATAGGATCCATTTGTACTACATTTTGGAGGAAAATTTTCATCCACTCAAACCTCTTTGTAGGATTCCTTTGTTTTTCCTGCGCTATCAAACATTCTTTGAGATCCCGTAGGATACTATGGGACATGTCATCCTATTCCTGCATTTTTCCTATTCCTTCATTTTGACAATCCTGCGAATCAAAGAGGCCCTAAATTTTTTTTTAAACGGAGGCAAAAGATTTGGCTCATTCATTAATTAAGCAGAAAAGAACTGCCCAGTTAATTAATGAAAAACCAGGCGAAAATCATCACAAACTACTGAGTGACACCAATGAAAGACCTACACGCGCCACTCACAAGAGGGCCTCGTCAAGACTGCACGTCGACATCATCGCCATCACTTCTCCCCTAGAGGCATCATTGCCATCCCAAACTATTGAGAAACGACTCCAACTTCACCTCAAGAGGGCCTCGTCAAGACCACACCTGGCGCGTCATCACCATCACTTCTCCCCTAGAGGTGTCATCGCCATCCCAAACTCTGAAAAACAACTCTGACTTCGCCAAAGGCGATCATCAAACCAACCCACCCTGAATAGGCCGTGCAGAATCACATGAAGATCCACATCGGACCTCAGCCACTACAACAAGAAAGCACAGCTCTAACACCAACAGAGAGCTACGAATGAACCAAGCAGCTGTGAAGTCGAAGCTACAGTGGCAGGGCCCGGTGGCATATGCTGACGAGTAGGTGGTCCGTTCGGTGATCTTCCTCAACACGTAGTATGACTTCAGTGCACACGACACAGTATATGCCCCCCTGGAGACCGACAACAGAACAACAGTTCCACAAGCATGAGCACACTTGAATTCAGGTGAGAGTGTGACCACTCCCATTCCTGTCACGTAGAAAGAAGAAAACTCCCGTTTCGTACAGAAATTCCATGAGAAGCAAAATGGCGCCACGTCGTATTATTTGTATTCTTCGTTCTACGAATCAGCAAAACCAGATCACGACTCGGACACGATTCACATGGAGCACCTATCTCACGCTTTTTCGACGCGGTAGCCAGGCTGCCTCTCTTCCTCATCACTTATTTCCACCATGGAGATGGTGGCCTCCATCAGGCCGTAACTTTCTTCGACGTCACTGAGTTGCAGATGGTGGCAAAGTCCGGACCCTGCAACACACCCAAATATTTTCCTTGTGAAATTTGAGATTATAAAAGCAGAAATACACGACAAGTGACAACACATGGCATAGTCTTCTACAAGTTCATCTCTTTCGTCTGAATAAAAATCCATGTCAATTTCTCATACCTTCAAAGAGGCACCGCCAACAAGGAAGCCATCGATATCTTCCTTCTTTGCTAGCTCAGCACAGTTTGCTGCATTTACGGAACCTGCAATGGAAGCGTCATATCATAGGATTTAGGAGTAATGTTAACCAAACCCAAAGTATTGGGGTACTAGCTTTGCTAGGAGGCTATGAGGATATTTACGAGTCACATTGTCATACTAAATTTATGGTTCATAAGTTCATCTTCCAGTCATCAGTTTAATATGGACGTGCCAATAAGACCAAGAAAAGAAACAAACCTCCGTAGATAATTCTAACGGTAGAAGCAACATCAGCTGATACATTGGTTTTTAACCAATCACGGACAGCGGCATGAACTTCTTGAGCTTGCTCTGGAGAAGCAACCTTTCCGGTTCCAATAGCCCACACAGGCTCGTAGGCAATAACAACATTTTTCCAGTCTGTTATATTATCTGAAAGCACACATTTTGCAGATAAATCAATGCTGTTCAGGCCAATCACTAAACTACCAAAGATGACGAAATTTCACCTGCAAAAGCCTTCATCTGCTTAAAACAGACATCAAAAGTTTTCCCAGCTTCCCTCTCTTCCAACAGTTCTCCTATGCATGCCATAACCTTAAGATTTTGACTCAAGGCATATGCAGCCTTCTTCCCAATAAACTGCATTGGGCAAACTTTTTAGATCGCAATCCCAAACAAAATTACTGCATGACAGCAGCAACTATACATCTCAAATGGACAAGAAAGATCAGTAGAAATTCAGCAGCATCTGCAACTACCTGATCATCTTCACCGATAACATGTCTACGCTCAGAGTGACCAAGAATAACCCATTGGCAGCCAATGTCCACCAACTGCTCCGCACTGGAGTTTTCCAGTGAGAAAATAAAATTCAGAAATGAAAGCCCAAAAGGAACAAAAAAAATAAGAAACAACATTTTGTAACCCTCATTACTCGGTACATTCCAATAAAGCAAAAGCTTTTTTGGTCATCAGTGTGACAGAAGAATTTGCGACCTGTGTACCAGGAAAAGACAAAGTCGACAAGTTTAACTTGCAGTATCCAACCTGATCTCTCCAGTGAAAGCTCCTCCTTTTCCAATCCATGTGTTTTGAGCAGACACCTCAATACGGTCAGTTAGTGAACTCTTCACCTGGTCGATATAGATGAATGGCGGTGCTACGACAACATCTGCACCATGTCCACAGCTCCATATATTAACATATTGCTGAGTTATTGAGACAGGCAGCTAAATATCTTAAAATAAAACATAATCATGTTTACAAGATGGAACACATTAGCATCAGAAGTGAGCAGCTATAGTAATCTGAAACTCGCTATTCTTCATAACAATAGTCTAATAAATGTAGTAACCAAATTGGTGCAAGCAAACTACTTGTGTCTTCCACGATGAAAATTTACCTTTTGGTGGTAATTTGGGAACCACGGTGTAAAATTCCCAGATGATAATAAACAATCATGCATATTGCTACGGTGGAGCATGTAGTAGAAGCTAATATGCTATCTATGCCTTCCTTTTGGCCAACTTGGTAACCAACTAACAACCAGGAGAAGTGCTTCCATGACACTGATGCTCATACATGGTGTATGCTGTCATATATGCCATATGGAATTAATTTTTTTGCTGGACAAGGGGATCAAGACTGGCTGAAAAGTAAATATCAGCTTTGAGCTTCAAAAAGGATAAGCAAACAGGTTGGGCTAATATGGGGTCTAGACTTCTGGTGATAGCACTGGTAGAAGGTATACAATATATTCAGGAAAATGTCCATACTAAATGGAAACAGGCACCATTGACATGATGTATACCAATTAAACACGCATGCCTATTGCACAGGTCATAACGAAAGGAAGCTTAGGATACACGTAGAAGAAGCAAATGAGCTTACCTACATCGCTTTCGAGTGTGGCAGCATTCAAATCAGAGACAAGCTTGGTAATGGATTCCTTTGTTCCATTCTAGAGTCATGGAGAAGAAGAGAAATCAGATATTAATCCAAAAAATTCCAAGATACCTGACCGAAACATTATATGAAGCAAAATCAGAGACATAATAAGCATAGGAAGGCTCCCCCCAATCATGTACCCGCGGCCACCTGGATACATTCACATGGCAACGAACAACACCCTAGCTGCTGCAACCCCTTACAGTGATGGCTGCCCCCTGCTGAATGCCTTAACCCATGGCCTCTCTTATCTCATGATTAAAAACAACACGGTGACATAATAACTAGCAACATTCCTCTGTTACTCAAGTCTTGCATCAAATGCCCCTCAAATCTCGACGTCTTTTGGAATCTGATGAAGGTTATAAGGGACATGAAAGAAGGAAGTTGCAAAACTACGGCACGGCACGAAAAACAACTCTAATCCTAGAAGATGGCCCCAGTACGGTGTATAGCACGATGCCTGCATGAACGGATAGGGACAAACGAAATCCCCCAAGGCGACAACCACAATGCCGCCGCGAGGATTAAAAAACGTCACGCGGTACGCAAGGGGAATCTCCACCGCCACCGCCACCGCCACCGCCAGCGCCGTACTCGAGATTCCCCATCGGCGCGGCGCTGACGCGTCAAACCCGTGCGCGCAAAGCCGGTGGGGCGTGAAGGGAGCGGCGGGTACTTACGCACTTCCAGTTGCCTCCGACGAAGAACTGCAAAACGACATCAGAGGAGGGACGAATCAGGCGCGAGCAATAATAACCTTCACCGGGGAAAATATCACGGGTAGCGGGAGGAAGGGGACGGGGATTGGGCGCGCGGCGGTACCTTGCCGGATCCGGCCATGGCGACGAGGCGCTGCGCGCGGCGGCGGGAGCAGCCGAGGCGGAGCTGGTGGTTCTGGTGGTGGTGCTGCGGCGCCGGGGCGGCGGCGGCGAGGCGGGAGGAGGCGAGGGACGACGGCGCCGCCATTCTCTTGTCTCTGAATCAAATCTCTCTCTGCGTCGCGCGCTGTGATGTGGTTGGTGGCTGGGGCGAGGGAGGCTCCTCGTCTGATGATGCGCGCAGCAGCCACCACACCAACCAGGACCAGGAGGAGGGTAGGCGCACGGGAGGCCTGAGGGAAAGGGGGCAGCGAGAGCGACCCGTGCGGCCACGGTGGCTTTGTATGGCCGGCCGCCTCCGCCCAAGCCTTATCGGCCCACGGATAGGGTGCCGAGGGCCGAGGATTCCCCTACGCTCGCAACGGCTGTACCTACCAGGGCCGGGCCGGGCCGGATCGTGAGGGCGACAGGCCACCGCGCGCCCTGGCCCCTGGAGCCCACGCAAGGGATAGAAAGGAACTGCTGCTCTGTCCGTCCGTCCATCCACCTCCGATGCCTACGTGTCCGGCAATGTACGAGGTAGAGGCTCAAACTTGGGTGTCAGGGAGCCCTAAAAAAAGGGTGTCAGAGAGACGCTGGTTATGTTTTTTGTCGTGAAAGCATCCCATGAGGGTTCAAGTCTTTTGGCATTGGTGCTCGCATTTTTCTGAATTTATTTCAAACTTTTCGGTGATGTTCATTCAGTGTGAGAAGACGTCGTCGTTGACTATGGAGGCAAAAAACTTTTTGTCGGAGCTTCTGTGATCAAGCTGAAGTTTGGTTTGATTTCTGTCTTCCTAGGTCACATCCAGATACATGGTCACTGGGAATATGCTTTCTCACAATTGTTTCACGGGCAGGCTAAGATTATATCGGTCATGTGCCCTACCTGGTACTAGAGAAATAGATGGACTCACTAGGAAGAACACACGAGCACTTATACAACAATTCTGTGGGCTGTGGCTGGAGACCTCAGGAGCAAGGATGAGTCAAGATCAGCTATGATGCTACAATCAGTTCGTAAATCAGTAAGGAGGTATTGCCCCTTCGCCATCATCGTTGTTCGATGTATGGTGCAAACCCAATGAAACGGTGATAGATTCAATGGTTGTGCCGTTACGAGATGGAGTTATCTTTGCAAAACTCGAGGTTTTCACACATGTGATCTTGACTCTTGAGGATAGCTAATCTCATGGCCAAATTTGTGCTAAGTGTGCTTGCACTGATGTTTATTGAGAGTTGGCTGAACTTTGAACCTCATTTCCTGATCAGCAGTTAGATGGCTGACTGGCCCAGGAGTACATTTGCTTAATAAGGCTCTCAAAATTTGGCACAAAAAGGTACATATACAAATTTTTAGGAAGGAAATTTGCAGGCCGAGGTGGAGTGGTAGGGTAAGAATTGGGGAATCCACCATCAATGGGAGAGGACACTTACCCCATATGCTCGAGGGGCTGATGGGGTGTACTTAGCTCCCTCTATTATGAAGCACTGTCTTTGGATAGTGATCGACATCTAGCAATAATGAGGAGAAACAGTGATGCCTAACTATCATAACCAGCCTGAAAGATGGTACTTGGGGTTAGTATGCTCAAGTTATCAAGGTAATTCATGCTCGGGCACAGGAGTTTGTCTCTGCACAACTTTTTCAAGAGAAGAGAGAAAGCAACGAGCAAGCCCATGAAGGGAGGTAGCGAGTCCCACTTATGCCGTGACATCCATGCCTGCATCGAATGGAGGCCATGGATCCTCCCTCCAGGAGGGGCGAGGGGGCAATGCCAGGATGCACTGGTGCAAGGCATGTGCATGTAGATGCGTGAGGGGCAATGCCAGTGTGCACCGGTCACGAGAAGAAGGGTGCATGGGAGTTTTTTTAAACAGATGCATGAGAGTCATTACTGGAATTGGGTTACATATATGCTTAGCGCTAAACATCGTGAATAGGCAAAGGTCACAACAAATTTTGCTAACCTAACGAGTTCATGAGCAACCTTATTTACTTCCCTACTACAATGTTCAAACCTATCAAGAGGAAAATCACATGCCATATAGTAATAATGGCCATATAGTAATAATGATCGTCGAACATGGGGGCCTAGAGGATTGGATGGAGGCGTAATGGTTGAAATAGTTTTGGTTCTCTACTCTTCGTGTTTTCAGAGTTATATATAGTGGATGCCGACAAACATTTCAAAAGGCAATAAAAAAGCCATTAAATTAACTAAACAAACGGATATAAGGGGAGTAAAAGTAAAATTTGCGGATTGTCTCAGAGGAAAAGAAATTGCACGTGCCGAATCCATTAAAAAGGGCAAACTTCCTCTCCAAACAATTCACGCTAAAATTGATTATTGCTGCTATCCAATTCAAACTATCTATGGAGTATTTTTTTTAGAGAAAAGGCACAAAGGCCCGACTTCAAATTAATGAAGCCATCAACCGGCTAGGATACAATGGTGCTGAATTACAAAGGCAAAGACTTGACCAAAAACTGAAAAATACATGCCAAATTCACTACAGAGAATAAGGCAGCAAGAAAACTGCGATCAAGCAGCCGGAGAGCTTGCACAGCTAGAACGGAAGGGCCGAAGCCACCCGGCGACAGCAAAAGCCGTGAACATGAAGATCCAGACCGCGTGAAGGAAACCATCGACTCCACCGCCCGCCGCCTCGGGCCACTGCCGGAGGAGAGACCACTATCTCCCTGGCGGAGGAGAGGCCACTATCTATGGAGTATTAGGTGCAAAAAATTGGATATTCATAGAAGAGATTTTTTTTCTACAAACAATGCGTGCAACAAAAAGAAAAACTTTAGCGCACTTGCACTATCTAATCACGTACTCCCTCCATCCCAAAATACTTGTCGGAAAAATGGATAAAAATAGATGTATCTACAACTAAAATACATCTAGATACATCCATTTGTCCGACAAATATTTCCGGACGGAGGGAGTATAAGTCTTTTTAACAAGGAACTACATATGAAGCAAAATGAGTGAATTTACACTTTAAAATATGTTTATATACATTTGTATGCTATAGTTCATTTGAAACCACTAAAAAAGCTTATATTTAGGAACGGAGGCAGTACTTATGAAAAAGAACTGAAATGCACCAAAATCATATGATCCTCACAAAATATTACTACTGCTACTATACGTTCTTGTTCTTGCGTCTTGCATTATCCTCACCGAATATTACAACTAGAAAAGAAGATTTAGTTCTTAAGTCTCTCCCAAAAGTCCTTCAAGTAGCCCCGGACGGGAGACTCTGATCGCATCCGGAGGACGAGGACATCATAGCGGAGGCGGAGGCGGTCGTCGTCGACGTGCTCCTCCGCCCACTTCAGGAGCTCCTCCCTTTTGACGAAGTCGTGCACGTCGACGCTCCAGGACGACCGGTCAGGGTAGATCATCCCGTGAAAGTCGCGCGGCTCGATGAGGCGGCTGAACGCCGGCACCCCCGCGCGGTCGAGGATGCTCACCTGGCACATGGCGGTGGAGTTCTTGCCGGAGTTGTTGGTCCCGGCGAGGTGGAGGCCAGCGCCGACGCAGAGGCCGCGGGCGTGGGGGTGGTAGGCGGCCTGCCAGTCGATGCCGCCGACGCGGAACTTGCGGGACTTGATGGAGGAGCCGTCGACCATCCTGTGCACGAGCTTGTAGCCGTCGATCTGGAAGAGGTGCGTCCCGGTCACCGGCCGCGCGCGGACGGAGGAGGAGGAGAAGGAGTGCCCGGCGCGCTGGTAGGCGCCGCGCAGGGCCGGGAGAATCAGCTCGGTGGCGGCGGCTCCTGTCATGGCGATCGATGGTGGATACGATGTTGGTATGGGACGTGTATACCGTTCTTGAGTGTATTATATGCATGGGCTATGATGAGATCCGTGTTTCTCAAGATTTCCTTGTGATATTCCCGTCGACATCCTAGGAAAGAAACCCTTTCCTACGATTTTTCACACCGAAAAACCTAAACTTACGCTCGGGGCCCTCTCCCGCTAATCCCCGGATTTTCATTAATTAGTGGTCCCTCCCTTCCTCCCTAATGTCCAATCATGGTTATTTTACGTCCCTACTATTAGTGGTTTGTTTGGATACAGAGAATTAGCGATGAGTTTTCTGTAAACGGGGTTTTACAGCAAAACAAAACTTTGTTTGGGCTAGGACGATGCCTATTTCCCTAGCGTGAGTTGGTGACCTTCCAAAGCTAGCAAAAAGGCAATGCTTCAGTCAACGATGGTGTTGCCCAGGTACCGGCGGCAGAGTGGGCTGATCGTCTGCATCAGCGACGGAACAGCTCCATTGCCCACATGTCCAGCGCGGCGGAAGCGTCATCCACAGCGTCAAGTCGATGCACCACAGCCACGGCCCATCCCGGCGAGGAGGCAGCTCCTCGAAGCGAAGGCACGTCAACGGCCTCTCAAGGCGCCGCGGCGGCTCGCTGGTCCGGCGAGCCTTTATTTCGGATGCCAATGGAAGCAGCCGCATCTATGACTATGCAGGGGCGGAGCTACAGTGTTGGGCCAAACCATGTTATATACTAGTTACAGCCCATAAAAGAAAAGAAAGGTTGCAGTGAAAAAGCAAACTGACCCAGTCCAGTCCGGCCCAGCAGCCTCACCTGGCCCAATATAGCACGCACGCCGCCAGGCTCGGTGGCCACTGCCGTCTCTGCCGATCGATCTGGATTCCAGCGCCTCAGAAAAAACAGATCGATCTCCAGGTTGCGGAGCTCGCTCCCGTCGCGAGTCGCCTCCGGCCCCACCGTTTCGCCTGAAACCACCGCCGCCGTGGACTCCTCTCCTCTATCAGAATTTACGATTTGATCTGCAGATTAGATTCGTATAAGTGGCACTAAAGCCAATTTCTTCATCTAATTCGTATTCTCCTATTATCTAAATTCATCTTGTCCTTGTTTGACGTGTTGAATTTTTTTCTTATAATTGCTTGAAGGCCTCGGTGGGTAAATCACATTGGTGATGATTTTTCATGAACTAGTGCATCATCTGCTTCTTAGGGCAAAGATTTCTATATTCAACTTCACGTAAGGATGATAGGTTATTACTTTTTGAAGATGAAAGATCGCAGATGTCAAGAAAAATAGAGAGGTAACTACTTTTGTAATCAGGGCTTATTTTGTTATGGTATACGTTGACAGCTATGATTTCTTATTTATACCAGGATAGCAAAAAAACGTTATAGGCATATTGCTTAATACGAACCACACACTTAATAGCCACATATATATTGGCACTTTGTTTTTTAGGGAATACATTAGTGCAGCCCCATGTCTACCCGCAGCCATAGCCACTCGCACGGTGGAGATGGCGGCCAATTCCGGCAACGCGTGGCTTGACGGCACAACTGAGCATCAACGGCGGTGGAGGCACAACGGAACGACAAGGCCTTCCTCTCGTGTTCTTCGTTACCTCCCCACGCCGACGATCTTCCCATGCCTCCGACTCCTATTCCTCATGGTCATTCCCTCCTATCGCCCCCTCTGCTTCTCCACAGTGAAGATTACATAATCACGTTTTCAGAAAAACGAGTATTAGTCGTTTTTGACAAAACTCACTTTCTTGGCTTTGTGGAAACTGAAATGTACTTATCCACGTTTTTGTTGGGGGCACCCAAATATGGTTTTTGTTTGTTACATGGTTATTTGGGTTGACGCAAAACCTGTTCTGGTAAAACATCTTATCCAAACAGGGTATTAAAGCAGAATCAGATGTAGTTTTTGTTCGACCTTCCCCTCCTATTGCTAGCTATCGATACGTCCTCCCACCGTTTCAGCTACCCTCCGAAAACTATAGGCAAGTAAACGAGGGAACCAAACGGTTCAATCAACCTCTTCCTCCCCACCTCGTACAGTCTACACACAACAGGGCTGAAAATGCAAAAAAAAAGAGTTCAAAACCCACTAACGCACGCACGTCCCAATAGATGGACCTTGACAGTTCTTTCCAATCGCCAAACCCTGTGACTGGATTAACTACCGTGCATGGGAGGTCTCATGCACGGTCCAACCATTGATTGCTACGCCGTGATTTGTGCCAGACAGTGCAACCATTGATTGCGAGGCTTCCAACGAAAATCAGAAGGGGACTGATCAAGATCCATGATTGCTGCACGGTTAGTCTCTTCATCAGGTGGCAAAAAATGTCTCTTCATCTCTTGATCTTTAGGCCCTGTTTGGTTCATAAGTCCTAGGACTTTTTCTAGTTCCAACTAAAAAGTCCCTAGTCCCTAAAAAGTCCCTCCCTGTTTGTTTCCAGAGACTAAAAAGTCCCTAGTCCCTTCCTAGAGGTTATTAAACGACCATGTTGCCCCTAGTATATAGAAAAATAACAATCAAACAACATCATGGAGTGGCGGACCAATGAATGCATGGAGGGGCATTGTTGGAAAAGTCCCAAAAAAGACTCCTTGAGAGTCTTCTTCATTTAGTCACAAATGCCTAGTTTAGTCCCTAAAAAGTCCCTCCCGTTTGGTAAAAAAGTCTCTAGGAGGGACTTTTTCTAGTCCCTACACAAAAAAGTCCCTGGAAACAAACACCCCCTTAATCTGTTCAAATTTGTGTGGTTGTGCCATAAAAAATCTACAAACATCAAAAATCAATTACAGAATATTGGCTTTCCTTATTCAATTATACTCGTGTATAGACATGAAGATGGAGAGAACAATGGAGTCCAACTTTCCAAGCCTAGAGGTCCCAATCGATTATTCCTCTTAACCATTAATGGGATTAGGAGAAGCACCAACATCATGATCTTTTGTTGGTCAATATGATTGATAACTAAATGATCCACATGAAAATTAGAGTTGGAATCCATTCTGACATGGTACCGTCTGCCAAATTATTTATGCAATATAACTAATTTACATACTATTCTTTTTATCAAAGATGGGCGTTCTGATAATAATTTTGTAGTGTTTAGTTGTCTACACTAGAAAATACAAGGCCATGCTTATGATATTTTGCATACTTTAAACTTCTTATGGCAAGCACGGAATTTTGCAGAAAGCACGGATCGCTCGATTTGTTGCATTTGATCACTTTCTGGCAAGTAGGGCCCGATTGTAAGGAGCTAATGTGGTAAAGAAATTGCATACACACCCTTGTATCAAAAAAGAAAAAGCAACCAACCCCTCCCCCCTCGGGTGGAAAACTACCTCCTCCCGCCTGGCCGTACTTGCCGGCGCAGGTCCTCATCATGAGCGTCGGCACCTGTTGCGCGCACCCATCGATAACCGGCTCTGGTGTGCCCAAGGCGGCCCAGGTGGTGTTAGCGAGCATGGACGCGGTGGCGGAGGCGTTGGGGGCCACCGCGGAGACGGCGATGACGCAGAGGCCGTGGAGGTCCGCGGTGGAGCTCGCGGGTCCGCGACGAGGGCATCCGTGCGGAGGTTGTAGTAGATGGTGGCATTGCAGCTGGACTGCATCAGGGCGCACACCCCGGTCCCGGTGGCACGACCTCCCTCCTCCCGCCAGCACGCACCCCGACAAAGAGAAGGACCACCTGATGGCTCCGGTGAGGCGGCCGCCCCTCTCCCGCATGAGCACACGCCCAGGCGAGGCATCCTCCCTCCTTCCGCACGAGCATCGCCTCGCTTCCGGCGAGGCGACGTCCCTCCTCCCCCGTGAGCACCCACACTTCTAACGACAAGACAAGCCACATGGGGCACTCACACACGTGCGGTTACATGGGCCACTGCCACTGCACAACAGTGCACTTGTCTCAGTTATCTGAACCTGAAGGATTTACAAAAGAGTGGCTAGGTGAAGGGGAAAGGGATGAGCGGTGAGGAGAAAGTGAGACTGAGAGTGTTCACGGCTATATAATTGTTTTTTTTATCACGCGGCTCTATAATTTTTCTTTTTATATATTGGCATATAGTATGTCATCGAGGTATTTAGACTGTCTGTCAGGGCTATCAAATTTCTTATATGTCTATCTTTTTAATCATTTTATTTTGCATGTTGCATATGAATATATGATACTTTTTTGTGGAAAAAAATATATGATACTATATTTAAATCATATTTGTATGTATATTTCACTTTTGCGGAATGTGTCAGTGATGGTTACAGATATTGTTGACCATCAAAAAGAATCTAACAACAAGCCCCCAAGGATGATGTCGTTGGAAGAGACCAAAAACTCAGCAAGTTCTATACAGCCTACGGATGCGCAGATAGAAATAGCCGGTTCACGTCATACCAAACCAAGAAGAGCAAATACAAGTATTGCACCACAAGGTACTTACTTTCACAGTGATTATCAACCTTTTCATTTCACTGGTCTTTTTTATTTGGCTTCATGTTGTACCATGATAGATTATATTTGCACCCCGAACGATATTTCCATTATTAAATCACAAATCATGTCCTTACAAGCAAAAACTAAGTTCATCTGAGCCCGGGCACCGGAAGTAAATTCTTTAGCAGGGAACACACAAACGTGCTTGAAATATGTAGCTTTCCACCCTCTCTATCTTGCAGATGCTCCTAGGCACTTATGCAGTATATGTGCGCGTTTATTACCTATAATTTCAAACATAGAATACATTTAAATTTTGAGGCACTAATGTTTAGTTACGAGACTTTGTGTGGTTTGACTTACATCATCGTGCAAAAAACACATCGTCGTGTGTAAGGCATCTCATCTCATGTAATGCACCTCATCTCGGCGTTTGATAATAATGCATCATTTATGTGCACCAACTTAGTTTTTGCATGTAAGGACATGATTGATTTAATAGTGGAAATATCGTCCAGGATGCAAATATAATCTATGGGTACAACATGAAGCTAAATTAGTTACATAATAAAAAAGACCAATGAAATGAAAAGGTTGATAATCACTGTGAAAAAAGTACCTTGTGGTGTAATATTTGTATTTACTCTTCTTGGTTTGGTATGACGTGAATTGACTATTTCTATCTGTGCATGTGTAGGCTGTATAGAACTTGCTGACTTTTTGGTCTCTTCCACGACATCACCTTCGGGCTCTTGTTGTTAGGTTTTTTTGATGGTCAACAATATCCATATCCATCACTGACACATTCTACAAAGGTGAAATATATATACAAATATGATTTAAATATAGTATATATATTTTATATTCTTTTTTCCCAGAGAATAATATCATATATTCATATGCAACATGCAAAATAAAAGGTTAAAAAGACAGAAATCTAAGAAATTTGATAGTCCTGGCAGACAGTCTAAATACCTCGGTTCTTATGCTATAATATACGCCAATATATATTAAAAAATTATAGAGCCGCGCGACAAAAACTAATCTTATAGCCGTGAACACTCTTGGTGTCACTTTCTCCTTACGGCTCACCCCTTTCCCCTACAGCTAGCTAGCCACTAGCCACTAGCCACCTGTAACACCTTCAGGTTCTGGTCCAGATAACTGAACCTAAAGCGAACAGACAAGTGCACTGTTGTGCAGTGGCAGAGAGCTGCTGGGGCGCGTGTGTGAGTGGCCCGTGTAGCCATGTGGCTTGTCCTTACTTAAGCGTCGGTGCAACTATGTGGGGGGGGGGGGGGGCTTGTCCTTACTTAAGCGTCGGTGCAACTATGTGGGGGCATGATGAGTGAAGTTGAGATCGATCGATCCCCTTCACTAAAAAAAGTTGAGATCGATCCTCGCTTTTCCTCTCGCCCTCACCTGCTCCTTCTTCTACATATCACCTCAACCCCCACTCTCAAACCCTACCGCCTCCGAGCAGTACACCACCAAGCTCCCTGTCCAGCCGCGCGTCATGGGCGCGCATCCGCACACCGTGTGAGGCACCCATCCCGGCCCAACTTCCCACCCGCACTTCCGAACCATCCCTACCGCCTAACTGCGTCATCGCGAGCCTCTCACAGACCGTTTTTTTTGCCACGAGCTCCTCAAGTATTTGAACTTCATGAAATTTTTGCATGAACATCACACATTTAAACATCTTGCCTCACAAAAAATGATTTTTTATATTTCCTTTTTCTACTTTTTTTGAGGTCCTGTTCATGCCCGGGCTCATCTGAGCCTGGGTATCAAAATGCCGCATCCGAGAAAAGCAATATAGAACCGGCAACACATGGCCACATTGTAAAACAAGTGAATACTTTTCTGGAGCATGACATGGCCAGTCTTAAATCGCTACACTTAAATATAATAATTATAACCACTTTTATTTACCTAGATGTGGTTACGTATTCTATAATATTTATTACTTTAGGTATTCCTTCCAATTAACATCAGAAATGCCACTGGTATCTATCGGTCATCAATGCGAAGAACCGAGAGATACACTACTAGACTCGCTTGGCGTTGGAATGAGCCGAAGTTTGTCCATGTTCATAGATTTTCAATTACGTTTCACATTGTTCTGTTGTTGAGATATATTCCGTAAAAAACACTCATCTAAAATATTCAAGTCCATGCTACCATTTTGTCGAGTAATCATTTCACATCATATTTCGTATTCCGTGGTAATACACAAGCATCCAACTAGTGTTTCGTAATAGTAACTCGTAAGAGTTTGTTCCATGCAAAAAAGCTCATAATATTCTGTCCATATATAGTAGCACCTCTCTTCTGTCACAATACCACGAGGTTTGCTACATTACGGAATTTTCTTCTATTTATGGACTAGGTTTACAATATTACGTGGGCGGATTAGGGGCGGATTAGTGTAAATTTAGTAGCTTGTTAGAGGTTTTGAAAATGGCACCTTGGATTTATTTAAGCTCAATTTTTCTCTAGTTATTCTCATCCCTAAGGCTGCGTTCGGTTGGCATGGATTTGAAGGGGTTTAGCAGGGATTGAAACCAATACAAGTCAAATCCCCCCCAAATCCCCTCCAACCCCCTGAGACAGGGTGTAACCGAACAAAGCATAAGGAGAATTATGCCAAAGATATGAAAAAAGTTTAGCAATTGTGTCGTGAAGACTTTGACCCAAACCATGGCTAACATGTTCTCTCCCATTAGCATAGACTTATCTCTCCTACTCAATCTGCCTTTTATTAGGGATAGATTTATCTTGGAGAGTGTTGTCATGGCCCATGAGGTTAAACATGCGATAAATAATAGGACTAGTTCCAAGGAGCTTATTTTAAAACATGATTAAAAGAAAGCCTATGACAACGTGAAATGGGTTTTCCTTTTAGGAAATGCTTTCTTGTAGAAGTTTTGGTGAGGAGTTGATTGGTTTGATACTGATGAACGTATTTTAGTGTGGGCAAAGGTCTCAAATAGGGTAACCTACTTTCTCCTATCACGTTTAACCTTGCGGGTGACTGATTTCTGTTCTAAAATGTTGTACAAAGCTACCAGCCATGGTTTAGTTTTGGGGCTTTTACCCAATGTCATTCCTGGTGGTGTGTAGTTTGCAGTATGTTGATGACACTTTGCTATTTACTGATAATTCCTTTGACAAGGCTAGAAATTTTAAATGGATCTTTCTCTAGATTTAGGAGTTTATCTGGTATGAAAAATAAGTTTCATAAGAGTGCCTTTTGACTATCCATCCTAGTGGGGTGCCCAAATCTTGTGTTTTGGAGTGCCTTTGAACTTTTATAAACTAAGGAGAGGTGACTTACACCCTATCATTTTTAGGATCATTAAGATCATTTGATCATTTCAGGTTGGATGGGTAAGACTTTGTCTTTTAGGGGTAACTTATTTTATTACGTTTCTGTATTACTAGCAATCTTGCTTATCTAATGTATATGATTAAATCTCTCAAATGGGTAATTAATGTCATTAACTCTCAAATGGCACACTTCTTCTGGGGAATATGGGTGATTCTCACAAGTACCATTTGGCCTGTGGGGTTTTGGTTTCTCGGAAGAAGAAATTTGGAGGTCTAGGTGTCTCTAATCTAGGGATTTTGACATGGCTTTACTTGCCTCTCGGGTAAGAGATACTTTGAGAGTGGGGATAAATATTGGAAAAGGATTTTGGATTTTAGATATAATACTACTAGCCCTACCTTTTTGTTGTCTAAACCTTGGAAATGGTTCTCCTCTTTGGAAGAGTGTTATTTGGGTTGTCAATGCTTCCAAGACCTTTTACAGATATAATATGGGTGACGGGCAAAACATTAGTTCTAGCATGATCTTTGGGTTAGGGATTATTCCCCTAACACCAAATTTTTGGGACATGTTTATCATTTGCAACCTTATACTTTGTCCCAGGTTTGGGTGGGGTCAATATGAAGCTTACTTTGGGTAGGTGTGTGAATAAGTGGGCGTATCCTTACTGTGTCAATTGGTTGATTTTGTTAGTTATGTTTCATTGTATCTCTACTTCTAATGAAGCAGTTGGTGAATAGTCCGCGCGGTTTATTTTCGCTGCTTTATTTTCGTCATTCCTCACCACCATTTTTTTTCGTCATCATCCCATCTCTGCCAAAAAAAACCTTCGCGAAAAAAACCCTTGAGCCCCGAGCAGATCGATCTCCCCCGCCGACCAGACCTTCTCACGCCCGATCGCACGCCCGATCCACCACTGCTCCCCCTCCCCGGCCGATCCAACCCGACCGCCGCCGCCCTCTCCCCGCACCCGTACCCAAGGAATCAGCCGGCGGCCAGATCCGCCCCTCCACTCACCCAACTCTCCCTCCGCCGCCGTGGACCTCGCAGGGAAGACGCGGACGAGATCCCAAGCCGCTGCTCCTCCTCTCCCGGGATGCAGCCGCCGCCGCCGAACCAGGGAGACGCCGGCGACCGTCGCCGCCGTCGTGGATCACCATGACGCCGCCGCCTGCACCGCCACCGCCGTGGCGTCGCGGCTGGTGTTGGCGAATCCATTGCCAGCGGCGGGGGCTTCCGGCGAGGAGGCGAGCGAGCTTGGGGAGCTCCGGCGGGGGCTTGTCGCCGGTGAAGCGAGGCCAAGGCGGCGGCGCGCGGGCGCGAGGAGGCGGGGTCGAGGAGGCGCAGGAGGACGCCGACCGGTGGGGCTCCGGCGGGGGCTTGGCGAGGGCGGCGGCGGCCGGCGTGCTCGCTTGGGAGGATGGAGGCTGCCTCACCGGGGCTCGGGCGCGGCAGCACGGCGTCGAGCCGTTGCCGATGGCGCCGGGGCCGGGGCGGTGGTTTGACGGGCGACGAGGAGGAGGTGCTGTCCTGGAGCCAGCGACGGCGGCTGCAGCTTGACGATGCCGGCGTCAACAGCTTGCTTCAGGGGCTGCAGGCCGTGAACGGCGTTGTGCTTGCGCGCGAGACCCGTGTCTGTTTTGGAAAGAATCAATCCGGTGAAGAAGAAGGCCAATGCAACTGCTCTCTAGCTAGGCACTGGAGTATCTGCACCCCCAATGGAATGCTACGAATTGCTGCTGGTACTGAACATTGACAGGTAAAACTTAGCATATCCAGAAGGGAAATACATCATTATAATCTACTTCCATAGATGCATCTAGATCATAGCATCTGAACTTGAGGATAGAGACAAAAATTCAAACAGAAAGCAAGCTACGCTCCATATTGTGTTCTTTATATCCCATATCGAATAACAGGTTCTCTGTCGTTTGGATCCAGACTTGGTAGTTTGAAATTATTCTCTGTCGTAAATTGCATATCCTAAACAATAATTTATGACTTTTCGTTTTCGTTCTTCAGCGCTACTTTCACTCTGTTTCATGGTAATGATGTGTTGTATATGTTGTAGTGAATGGAGGAATCTAGCAATGATCTTTTGGTCTCATGGAGCTAGCAATTGATAGGTATGTATGGGGAATTCAAAAAGCAAGGCAACTCAAGATACAAAGGCAGCAGATGTACCTAGGCTATCAGATTTAGCTGTACATGGCTAACATCATGCCCTTCTCACAATGTGTGTACATGATGTGTTGCAGGCCATATGGATGGGGCAAATGTCGATGAATACAACACAGAGAATATACCCTTAGCTGACAATCTTGACCATAGTTACTCAATGGGTCCAGGTATAATTCTGTCTAAATATCGTCAAACATACTTTTTGCATAAATCATATGTTTTGTATGTGATCAATCATACCTGGCAGACGACAAGGGGGGCAACAACACATCAGATTGGTCTAGTGATGCTTCTTTGCCGGCCCCTAGTAATCTCACACTGGTTTATGCCACAGATGTACCACAAAGTTCAAATGGTATTGCACGATCGGTCTTTCATATGAAATAATTTGTGCTTACAGGAGCCGGCATAAACCAGTGTGAGATTACCATTTGAGCTTCTGCATGTGGCCCATTAATGTGGTCAAAGCAAGTTCTGTGGTCAGTACTCAATTTGGTCAGTGAGCTAAATGTCAACTTGGTCAGTACTCTATTTGGTCAAAGCAAGGTCTAACAAATATTTAGCCGCAGGTTTCTTATACTACTTTGAATTTAAACCAAGACAATTTGGTCCATTGTTAGGAAAAGTTAAGGATTGTGAGCGAGAAAGTGGAGAGAAAAAAGGTACTTATCAGCGGCAGGGGCGCGAGTAGGATGCCCTTTCCCAGGGAACTAAAATAGGATTTGTCTTTACAACGGTGTTGTCGTAGTGTTCTCATTCTGAAGGCGCCGACAGACCATGATACTTGAAGATATGGACGTGCCAAATCTGCGCCGACCTCCTCTACGTGATATCTCTAATGTTGATCATCATTCCAAATGTCTCCAGTGCCAGGTAAATGCACATGATTGCTTATGGTTTATCGCATTGGGTCATATAGTTTACCTGTTTTTGCATTGAAATTGACTACAAAATTAGTGAGCTCGGAGAACTTAACCCTGTTTGGATCCGTTGGGAATGGGTAAATCTTGCTAAGCAACTACGAGAGCGCAACAGAACTAAGCTGATGGGGATGCGAGAAACTACCAAAGACGACACCTGGTCGACAAAGATGGATGCGAGGTGGGTTACTAATATGTTTTTATAGCTAAGTTTGTTTCTGAATAGTGTATTCTACTTCACTTATTTTTTAATCTGTCTCCCAAAATGTTTATAATGTTATCCTTGTTGTTTAGCATCTGTCAGTGGTAGAAGAGATGAATCACAAAAGTAAAGCTTACAGTCAAAAATATGTGAAGCTCGGGAGGGCATGGTGCTCAAATACGTGTACCTCGAAACTTAATTTTGTTCGCCTGCATCAATTATCCAGTTCTGGTCTAACTTCATTTTGCAAGGTCAGTGTGAGCAATATTTGCATTCCACACTATATCATGACCTTTTCTCCATTTTATGGGTGCCTGCAAAACTAATTGAATTAAACAGGGCCACTGAACTTACAGTAACAAGAATGTCCAGCTACACAATAGAGCAAGCAAAATTCAAACATTTTCTTGTGGCCAGATTAAATCTAAATGTACATGCACAAGACATCTTGACCACAAAATGTATAATCACTAAATTAGGCGGTTCAGCTTGAAGATATATGTTCATATGGTGAGTGTAGGACCCAACTCCAGCAACTTTTTAGCTCAGAGAGTAAACGCCTTAGAATTTAACAGGAAAAATCTACATACAACTCCCTCTATAACAAAATATAATACATTTTTGTATTTCCGACAGCTCCCAAATCTCTGTAAAAGTACAATTCTGCCCTCACCATTGTTCTGCTCCCAGATCTATTTGAATTTTAACCTCGCCGTCGTCAGCACCTCGTGCCTCGCCCAGCAACTCGCGCCTCACTATTTCCCAGGCACTGCTTGCCGCACCGCACCCAGGCACTCCTCCTTGACCAAGCGCCCAGGTGGAGGCCACCGCTGCTGGCGCTCGTCCTAGCCGCGCTGGCCTAGGCACTCCTCGCCGCCTAGAGGCGCTGCTTGCCCAGGCACTCCTCGCCTAGCAGCATCTTCTCATCTGCAAACTGATTCAAATTGATTTCAGAGGAGCCGCATAGGAGGCGGATCAAGCGGAGCAGAGACAGTTACTGTACCAAACTGATTCAAACTGTGCAGTTACTGTAAATTCACAACAATTACAGTTATTGTACAGCTAACAAACTGTGCTCCAGTTACTTGTACTGGAGGAGTAACAAACTGTACAAACAAAAACAGAAACAAAAACTATACAAACTGATCTGGACAGAAGCAGTACTAAGAACAGAATATTTGCACTAAACTGAAATTAACCTAACATTTGCAGATGCAGAAGCAGTACTCCTAAACATGCATGGCTCATCTACTCCAGATACAAGTCCTACAAGCTTTAAGTGTTGATCGTACAAGCCTGCTCCTAAACTTTCAGAGTACAAGCCCTAGACAATTATTTATGCACATTTCAGAGTTGACAACATGCATCATCTTCTCCTAAATAATTTTTGCATCATCTAAATACTCTAACTACTGCATCATCTATGTACTCTTAACTATTGCATCATCAACAATATTCAGTAAATACTCTAACTGAACTAGGCGATTCAAGCACATGCATCACTACACTGGAGTACTCTGCACATGCATCTCTACATTGGAGTACTCCTAGCACAAGCGTCAAGGAATCATCTACTCCATCTGCAATACTCCTAAAATGAAAAATAAAATAAACTGCTAAGCATTACTCCTTCTGAAAATCATATGAAAATAATAATATGCTAAACTAAAAAGAATCATTTGCTAAACTGAACTATGTCTTCAGTTATGTTCATTTTAGCAGCAGTACTACAACATCTACTCTAGCAACAATAAAGGATGAGTAAATGTTGGAATTTCCAACCATGTACACTATGCAACAGTACAATTCATAAAGATTAGTGCTACTCCTTTCAGTTACAAAGACCATCCCTACTATATTGCAAAAACTAGACTGAGGAGACGCAGTACTGTAAGTGTCGGATAAGCAACATGAAAATCAATGTTGGAGTAATTGTCTTACACCTAATCAGTGCAGACGTAGCAACCGCATCTTCACGAGCTGCCTCGTCGTCCATATCCCACGGTTCTTCCCTTCGCAACATACATCCTACTCCCATCTGCATCCCATCAAGAATCACAACCATATCCCATCTGCATCCATATCCCATCCTCACAAGAATCACAACATACTATACTCCTAATCAAGAATCTACCCACGCAGACAGTACGAGAAAGATGCACACCTCGTGGGTCTTGCCGTCGAGCGTAGAGCATGGTAGTCGATTGGGACGGGTGTGGGATCGCTCTCAGGTGCCGTCGAGATGGAGGGGGGCTCCATCGAAGAGAGCCTGTCGGGGACGGCAGCGTCCAGTACGGGCGCTCCTCCTTGCAGGTCGAGGGCGATGAGGAGCGCCGGCGTTCATTGCAGCCGTTGTCGAGTAGGAGAAGTCCGCCCTGCCCGCGCTCCGCCTGCTCCTCCTCAACCTCGGTAAATAAATCTTTGGAGCAGGTGACGCGTGCGAGAGGGAGAGAAGGTGGCGACGCGCGTCCGTCGGAGGGAGGCGGCGACGCGGGCGAGAGGGAGGCGGTTCGTCGGACTAGAGCTAGGGATTTGGTGGAGGGGAATGAGAGAGTGGTGCGGAGAGAGTGAGGGGAACGAGAGCGTTGTGCGGCGTCCGGCGTTGTGCTATATTGGAAAGTAAAGAAAAATCGTTACGTGACAGAAAACTCCCAAAAAAGTGTGTTATGTAGTAGTATTTTTCAGCGATATATTTTGTTAGAGCATCTACAACCGAACTTGGCAAATCCGGTCCCTTAAACGCCCGCGGACGCGCCCGGGTGCGTCCGTGGGCAGTGACCGGGCACTCCTAAAAAAATACAATCCACATCCGGACACCTCAATTAGCATATCTCAAATCCATACAAACTCATGCAACTACGTCGACGCATACGCATCGTTCGGCTACTCCGTCACACTACACTAAACATGCTATCGGACTACCAAAATTTGGCATGTTTGGCTATGGTGGAGTTCATCCACGACTGCCCTTGTCCTTCCCGACGCCCTTGTCGTCCTTCTCGTAGAAGTACCGGTCAAAGACGCAGTACGGATCAACCGGATCTACTTGTCGCCGGAGCTGTCCTCGCAGTCGCTTTCCTCCTTCTCCTCCTTCTGTGGCAGTCTGTTCATGGCACGGACCGCCCGATTCTGCTCTAGGGCGAGGGCGCGCATGGTCCTCCGCTGCCATTTCTTACAAATGTGGGAATGGATGGCTTCCTCCTCTTCGGCCGCCCTCGTCGTTGCATCAGCCGCCTCCGCCGCCGCCATTTCCGCCGCTATACCAGCCTTGGCGGCCCTTATCCTCTCCTTCCCACAGCGTGCTGCCCGTTCCCGGTGAGACTCGTAGTCTGCCCGACTGGTGATGGGGAAGGAGAGGTGTTTCGGCTGCCGGGACCGCGAGGATCCAGCACCAGAGGACCTGAGCGCCCGGTGAGCAGACGCTATGGCTTCGCGGCGGACGGATCCGTCTGTCGGTCGGGTGTTGTCCTCCCAGGGGCGGCTGAGTGTGCGGACTGCCATTGCCTCCTCCAACCCACACGGGATGACACCCCAGTCGATGGATCCAGACTGGTCGAAGTCCGATCCGCTGTTTGCCATGGCGGAGAAGGTCGAAATCCGCTGGAGGTGAGCTCAGGTGGCGGAGGGAAGGGGAGACGAGTGGAGTGATGTGGCTAGGGTTTGCTCCGGCGAGCGGATGGGGATGAATGTAAGTGGGGTCTGGTGGGCCAGTATGGGCCGGGTCCGACGTGGCGGGCGTGCCGGGGCGCCCCCATATCTGCCCCATATTTAGCTGGATATGGGGGTGCCGGTTAGCCCGGGCGTTTCAGGTCCGTTTGAGAGGCCCGTCAGTGTCAAAAAATTATGATCGGTCAGTGACCGGGCGGCCAGCCCGGGCATATGAGGGGTGACCCGTTTTTTTAGAAAAATCGGTTGTTTTTTTATATGAACGAAAATCAACTATTTGCTCATAGAGAAATGTAACATATTTTTATAGTGAACAATATCACATACCTTAAATAATAAATTCCCGAGAAGGGAAATCAACTATTTTCTCCTAGAACAATATCATGAACAAGTGATTTATAAGTTAGCCTAAATTTATTAAAATCAGGATGCAACTTATAAATCATTAAACGTTTTATGATATTTTTTATGCGGTTGTAACTTTTGACCAATAGAGCCACATTAAACTTTATTGTCCTTCTGGCACAACTATTTACATCTCACACATAATGCTTACTTCTTAAATGTCGTAGTTTAATTGGAAGAGGGAAGGGAGGGAGGGAGAGAGAGAATGTTGCATTGCAGCGAGAGAGGCAAAGGGAGGGAGAAGTTAAACAATGTGAGATGTAAATCAAGTGCATGGTTAAAGTCTGGGTGGAGATGGAAGGTGTGATTGCGAGCTAGATGCACCATTGAAAAATGTGGTGAGCCTGGGCTCGGGAGGAAGAGAGGCAAAGATAATGGGTGGAGGAAGAAAAGGAAAAGAGTAATTTAACGGTAAAAAAGACAACATTCGCTGATGTACATGAGGAAACTAAAGGTACTCCACTTGTTCTAAATTAATGTTTTCTTTCTCACGAATCAATGTGGAACTGTGTACTGACATTCCTCCTTATCTGGAATCTCCATTTGCACCATCTAGAAGAAAATTTAAGGAAGAGACTAAAAGGCACATACATGAGTAGCCTCATTCTTGTCTTAGAAAGTTGGTTCTTATATGTCTTAGAAAGTTGGTTCTTATATATATGTCTTGGATTAAAAAGAGCATGAGAACTTGCCAAGCCATCTGAAAATGCCATCATAGCCAAAACTTTTTTTAGGTTGCTGACAACATTGAGCTGGACTTGCTTTTTTTGCTACTATTGCTGAAGACAAACTCCAAAAAAGGGAGTGAAAGCAGAAAGAAGAGAGGTTGCACAAGATGAGTAATGATGGGTAGCGATAGAGGCTGAAGCTGTGATGATGATGCGGATATGACCATTAGTATGTTTCCCATCAAGGAAACCTACAATTTCTATTATGATACAAATTTTCTATTATGAGGTGTGTTTCTCATAAAGAATGTGATTTCTGCATGATAGTTTTCTAAAAACGTGAAGGTTTTATGCAAAGACTGACATTTTAGAAGGATGTAGTAAAATATAAACCTTGGTAGGTACTCCTGAAGTTGAAGCTGCTCAAGCAATAGTAATTTTTTCCGAGCACTGAACTATTGTTTCTGGTTTTGCTTATTGTTATTCCTCGTAGGATGTTCAAGAGGAACACCCTTTAAATTTTGTACTTGTCATAGCTTCAGGTCCACTTGTGAGCCCTTATGCAATTTTGCTTAAGTTAGATTAGGATGGGTTCCTTTGACCTTATGGTCATGTATATAACAACGAGGACCTATTACGTATCCTTTTTCCCCTCAGAAATCTTTAGGTACAATTGCATGGTTACGTGCTTCGAATTAAAAGCGTGTATGGCAGGTGGTGGAAGGAAAGATTGCAAGTCAGATGCACCACTGGTATACAGTAGACACAAATTCGTGTTAAACCGTTGAAATGTTTATGACCCGTTCCAATGCACGGGCAGTCAACTAATTCGGTACGCCATCATCTCTCGAGGTAGTGATAGCCGTCTCATTTTTTAAATCAGATGTACAATATGCCATCATCTTTTGGAGTATGTGGGAAAGTTTAGAAGAGATGCAAGAAATGGTGCAGTGAGATGACACACCTTGTAAGTGACGGCAATGCTACATGCTGCTTTGTCTTTTTTTATTTAATATATTTTTATATGTTCACTTTTGTAGGTCAGAGATAATAAAAATTGATTGCTTTGGATGATGCTTTGAAAATGTCGATCGAGAAAGTCACAGATGTAACTATGAGCTACTGGACTCAAAAGTCATCCAGTTTTACACGATGAGATGCATACAAATAATTATTCTTCCTTGTATATATGTTGCACATGATAATACTTCTTTTGTGGGGTGTGAGAGAGATGGAGATAGATTACGTTGATGTTCAAAAAGAATCCTTCGACAAGGGCCGGCTCAATTTCATTGGAAGGAGCCAAAACTACACCAAGGTTTATACAACAACATAATCTATCTCCATTGCTAAAAACCTAAAAAGCCCGTGGCAACGCACGAGCATATTACTGGAGGTCAACACGAGATCAGAAATTTTGCGAGAAGGAAACTATCCAGACGTTGGCAATATTTTTTGATAACTGGCGTGGGATGGACAACGACATCTCATCGTCCAACATGGTACGTAAAATATTTTGTCTATTGTTATCATGGTTTGTTGTTGTTTCTAATAGCTCCAATTGTAGTTTTATCTTCCCTATACATCCATCGGCCGATACAACTTATACGTCATCGACAAAGAGGCATGTCGTCTATATATTATGGACCCTGTTCAAACATCACAATCGTCACAGGATAAAAATTTGAGGCATGCACTGAAATTAAAATGTTTTGCAAGGGATTTTAAAGAAACACTCGAAATAAAGTTGTCTGGTTGGAATTCCGATATATCTAATTGGCAACGTTTATTTCCGTTTGGTATTCGAACGAGTATAGACGGGTAATGAATTCATAATAAAAACATTTATCTTTGTTATCATTTTTCATATTATTGATTTAAAAAATTGCAGGAATGTGTCTGGCTATTTTGTTTTTTATTTTATGCTCTGGTGGAACGGTGAAGAATTAGGGAAGCCGGTTTGCGCGGTGAGTATTGTCCGTTACATGTTTTAATACCTTCGGTGTGAAATTTTCATACTAACTACATATATTGTTCGCGCAGGATGGGTATGAGTTGAGAAAGCAATTTTTATTATACTTGCTAAAACATCGTGGGAATGAAGCTAAAGGCAACTTTCCTGATATTGTCAAAGAATTTCTGAAATGCATCATCTAGATATTGATAGTTTTGTAATAGATGTTTAATTGGAACATCGCTCAGTTTGTTATATAGACATCTCATTAATCTTTCTTTTTTGTATCAATTTACATTGTAAAAATGAACTTCAATTATCAATAATTGTGTTTGTGTTATATTGTTTGTACATGTGAAATTTAACATGTAACTCTTTTAAACTATTTCAAGAGCCCGTGGCAACGCACGGGCACTCTACTAGTATGAGGGTAATGATTCTCCTATTTTGATGCTATAATTTTCTAGGTAATACACTGTCAAATTGTTTGTGAGACCATTAATTTCGGTGGCTTAATTTCACCTTTGAGTGATTGGTTTTGGAAAATCCTATGTCCACAGTGAATTCATGTGTTCCTTTGGCTATTAGTTAATAACAGGATACAAACCAAAGATAATATATCAAAATAAATACATGTAGATGATCCCACCTATTGTTTTGTAATGAAGTGGAAATTATCCAACATATTTTCTTTAAAATTTTAGTGGCAAAAAATGGACTTTTATATATAATTTCTTTGGAATTGATGCTCCTCTGTATTTTTGAGCTTGTCTCTTTTTAGCGTGAGCATAAAACAAGAGCTATTCTAAACATGGTATGTATATACTACATAAGAGTGTAAGTCCATCGGCAGAAGCGCTTCAGATCTTGTCAAGGAGACATTTTCGCTTGGGGAATTAATCGGACTATTGCAAGCAGTTTTATTTTTAGTAGTTTCCCTGATCAAACTAGAGGTTACCAAGGAACAAAGATCTATTAGATCGTGTCCTGACACCGTGATGCCTTTTAACCCACTTTAGTACAGGGGCATACTATTTCGAGTGAGCTGATAATGAAATTTTTCTTTGACAAATAGGAAACTTAAGATTAAGATGCTCCATAATGGAAAAGAGAGAGATATGGATTTTCCGCTGAACTCAAATTGTGGGTTGTGAATCCACCTTGCGCGTGTTCAGTTCCTGTCGTTCGCCCATCGATGTGGTACACATATCTGTAATGTCAATCAAGTAAGAAAATGCATTCCCACTATATGAGGAAAAGGTCTGGATTCTCTTTCAGATAGGCCCTAAAAGGAGAAGAAAGGCTACTTCCATATATGGAGTTTATGGAACTTGCGCAATTGATACATCACACATACACACACACACACACGCGCGCGCGCGCGCACGCACGCACGCAACAAGGATGCGTTCGCGGCGCTGCTGGAGGTGGAAGCCGAGGCCAACGCCCAGGACGAAGAGCATCTCATGGTCCTCGCCTCTCTGGTTGGCCTGTTCACGAGCAATGCAAAGCCGCGGCGAGGTGGCTCGGCGCCGAGCCGCCAGAAGAGCAAGAAGAGGCATCATTTGGAGGGTTATTGCTTGCTCCACACCGACTACTTCGCCGACGCTCCACTACACCGCGAGAAAGTATTTTGGCGCCGTTATCGGATGAGCCGAAAGCTCTTCCTCAGGATTGTGAATTCCATCCGGGAGTTCGACAACTACTTCAAGTGCAAGAAGGATTGCAACGACACACGTGGATTCACCTCATTCCAGAAGTGCATGAAAACTATGAGGATGCTTGCATATGGAGCTCCCGATGATATACTGGAAGACTATGGACGCATGACCGAGTCCATCACCATTGAGTGTTTGTACAAGTTCTGCAAGGCAGTGGTGGCAGTGTTTGGACCACAATACTTGCGATCACCCAATGCTGAAGACACTACTCAGATCCTAGCACAGAATGCAACTAGAGGATTTCCTGGGATGCTTGGAAGTATTGACTACATGCATTGGGCATAGAAAAACTGTCCATTTGCTTGGCAGAGGATGTACAAAGGCATCAAAGGAGCTTGGCATGTGGTACTTGAGGCAGTGGCCACACATGACCTCTGGATTTGGCACTCCTTTGGTATGCCAAGAACTCACAATGACATCAACGTACTGTAGTGTTCGAATGTCTTTGCCAAGCTAGTTGAAGGTCATGCTCCTCCGGTGAACTTTGAGGTCAATGTGCGCCAGTACAATAAGGGATACTACCTAGCAGATGGCATATATTCGAGATGGTCGACATTTGTGAAGACTATCTCAGACCCTGTGCCAGGAGGCAAGAACTCTTACTTTGCCAAGTGTTAGGAGGCTTGTAGGAAGGATGTTGAGCGGGCATTTGGTATGCTCCAATCTCAATTTGCTGTTGTCCGGTACCCCGCTCTGACCTGGTCGAAAGATCAAATATGGGAAGTCATGACTTATTGTGTCATCTTGCACAACATGATCATTGAGAGTGAGCAGGAAGAGCCAGTGTTTGACACTGATCTTGCCCAAGTTGATCACCAGCTAGCGGCAACCTGGGCTGCCTTCCTTAATATGCGTCAGGAGTTCGGAGACCCACAGGTGCATCAAGAACTGCAGCATGATCTGGTGGAGCACCTATGGAGGCTCAAGGGTAACGCCTAGCTCGATGTGTGATGAGATATGAGTTTTTATTTGTGTTTGAATTATGAGTTTGATTCGTTGAACTATTTGATTTGTATTAATTTTTGTGATGAACTATGTGATATTATTATTATTTTTTGAATTTGTGCCGAAACACACCGAATGTGGGTCTTATTTGGGCCAATTTACGCCAAAACTGGGTTGAAATCGGCGGCTGGGGGCGAACTTGGGGGGTTGGCTGGGAACCCGAGCCCCCTTCTCCCCCACGCCGACTTTATCGTCGGTTGGCCCCCATGCGGCACTATTTCATGCCCCTAGGGGGCCGAATACTGGAGATGCTCTTAGCTACCAAAATAAGCAACCTCCCACCCACATCTTCTATATCTAAATAGCTAGCCCCCACTAACATATTTCTCTCAACATGCAAGCATGCCACCTCATCATTCAACATGCATAGGAAAAGGCTCACCTCAACATGCAACTATGCATATTAAAAAAACCACTTCAACATGCAAACATGCATGCATGTAAAATTCCACTCTATGCTATTTACATTTAATTTTTATATACTTTAACAAAGTATTATTTTAAATATTCATGTTTCATATAACAAAAGCCTCATTAAAATATTGCAGAACATTCCCGCAACAACTGTGCAGCATCTAGTTATACTAACAGGCCAACCTAAAGGGGCAACATTTGTTGTCAAAAGTGTCGGATTTTATTGACCCCTCTTCGAACATGTGGGATGGGGATCTTATCAGACTGACCTTGTGGCCCGTTGATTCACAACAGGTCCTTGCTATCCCTCTGCCTCGGTTTAATATGTCAGATTTTGTTGCCTGGAGTAATACTAAGAATGGAAATTTTTCTGTTCGATTTGAATATTTTGTTGAGTGGGATCATCAACATGGAAGGAAACTTCGCCGTACTAATGGAATGGGTTGAACAAACTTTAATCCAATTTGGTGTAAGATTTGGAGTTTATCTTGTCCAGCGAAGGTGAAACTTTTTATTTGGCGGGCGCTACATGGTACTCTTCCATGTCATGTTACGCTTACTAATAGACACATGAAAGTTATTTATTTATGCCCTTTTTGTGCTTCTGGTTTAGAAGACATAAAGCATCTGTTATTTCAGTGCCAGAAGGCAAAAGAGGTCTGGAGAAGGCTTGGCTTAGACGAGACCATTGCTCAAGCTTGTGAAGTTGATCGTGCTGGAGAGGCGGTCCTTGGTTATTTGTTGCACCTGCCTGACCAAGATTTATCTATTATGAGGTTTCAAAATATTTGGGAGATGATTGCCATTACGTCTAATTTGTGGTGGGAAAGACGTAAATTAGTGCACAATGAGAGAATTCAAGACGCAAAACAGATTTCAATGGGGATACAAGCTCTTACGGCTAATTATGTTGTTGCTTCGAGTCCAAGGGCTTCTATGGAAAGAGGGGGTTGGACTCGTCCCCCGGTGGGATTTGTGAAACTTAATATTGATGCTTCCTTTGATCATGATCTTCTTAAAGGTACGGATGGGGCTGTCCTGAGGAACGTTAAAGGGAATTTTATTGCAGGGGGTACTTGGAAAATTGATCATTGCGTTGATGCTCTAACAACGGAGGCTTGGGCTCTCAGATTCGGTCTTTCACTAGCGCAACATGTGGGTTGCAATCGCCTTGTTATTAATTCTGATAATTTGAAGGTTATTGAGACGATGAATAATGGCGGACGATCAACAAGAGCGACGGCGAAATTTTTTGATGATTGCTATTTTTTGGCGTGTGTTTTCCTACCTCTAGGTTTGAACACTGTAATAGAGAAGCCAATAAGGTTGCGCACGAGCTTGCTAGGTTGGCTAGATTTTCTTCTACTGTTGTTGGGTTTGAGGAGCCTATGATTGAGATTGTATATTTCCTCACAAACGATGTATCTGTTATTTCGGTTGAATAAAGTCCTTATGTTTTTCAAAAAAAAAAAAGGCCAACCTAAAATTATTTTGGCAGCCACCCATAAGCCTAATTATATTTGGCCAGCCTCGCATGCACGATTCGGCTTGTGGGATTGCATGACAAGGATTCTGCGTGCGATTAGTTCTGGTTGTTACGGCCACTATCTCTGTAGCTCACTGAATAAAAGGAAAAGAAAGAGGAATAAAAGCCCCGTGGTTGTACGCATCGCAAAATTATTGTTGTGTGTTGTCCCCAAATCCAAAATCTCTCTCTCTCTCCTATTCCAATTCGGTGATCGCCGGAGGTGTGCAGTCAGCAGAGGCCTTCTAACTGTGGTTGTTGTTTTTGATGATTTTTTTAGAGGAAAAGGGCTCAAATCCCCGGTTCCATTTGCATTACCAAACGAAACCACACGAAATCCATATTCTGCTACAAGCACGTGGGGGATAAACAGCACACGCGCTGCCCCGGCAAAAGAAAGGACCGTGCCCGGACGACACCAGCCACTAACTCAAATGAAGTTCAGAAACGGTTCAGCAGGAGCTACACCCATCAGGCGAGTAACTAGACAAGATCACGACCAAGTAGCACCTCCGAGCACTTCTGAAGGCCTAGCCAGGGTCCGGCCATAACAGGAGGGGTGGGGATCTTGCAACTGCTCCATCTTTCGCACCAAGTGCAGTACTTTTCCTTTGACAGGATCTGAGCATCGAATCGCCCAGCTGTCCAATGTGGCAGCAGTCTTTCTCCACAACACCTGCATTCCATACCAGGAGATACGATTGAAATACATGTCGTTACGATATTTCCATAAAGCCCAAAAGGAAGCGGAATGAAGCAAACAATCTGCGGGGCGATCTTTATTGGAGGACCACCATTCTAGTATGTCAGATATAGACATTCCAGGCTGGCTGTTTGAAATGTCCCCAATCACCCTCCAAAGTTCCTTCGCAACGACACAACCAAAAAATAGATGCTCAATAGATTCGGGGTCATTTTACAAAAAAGACAGGTAATATCATCTACCGACTGTCTTTTCTGAAGATTATCCCTAGTCAGAAGCTTATTTTTAGCCACTAGCCAAAGAAAAATATGAATACGCAGCGGAACTTTTATATTCCAAATGGACAGGAGGTTCCCAGGGTGAATCCCTCTAAAATTAATAATATTGTAGAAGGATTTAACAGAGTATACACCCTTAGCATCATAATCCCATCTAACTGTGTCAACCATGTCTGTCAGCACAGTATCCTTGATATAATTGAATAGATCATTCCACTCAACTAACATATCACTAGTAAAACATCTTCTAAAAGAGATCTTTAGATTGGAGCCGTCCCAGGCATCACTCATAATAATATCCCTATCATGGGCAATGCTAAATAGCCTCCAATATTTAGTGGCTAGAGTGGTTTGCCCAATCCACCGATCTCTCCAAAACCTGATGCTTTTGCCATTCCCAATATACCAGGAATAACCTATGTTAGCGGCTTTAGCAGCCCATAGAATCCCTTTCCAAAAGGGGGAAGCACCAATGACAGTACAAGCAAAAATATTAGGATTGTGGGTGTTGTACTTGGCATCTACGACTTGTTTCCAAATCTTGCCATCATCTAGGAAGTATCTCTTGACCTAGGAAGCCAATAAACAAAGGTTCATGTCTGCAATGTTAGGGATGCCAAGGCCCCCATGCTGCTTGGCCAGGGCCACACTATCCCAGGCGGCAAGATGGTATTTGTGGTGGCCCTCGTAATCATCCCAAAAGCAGTGAGCCAGCTGAGAATTAATCAACTTAATGGCCCACTTAGGAAATTTAAAAATGCCCATAAGGTAACCAGGAATAGTGGCTAAGCAGGTTTTCACTAATGTGAGTCTCTTGCCAGAAGACAGGAGTCTGCCTCTCCACCCAACTCCTTTTTTAATATCTTATCCACAGTAGGCTGAAGCTCACATTTCCTCAACTTTCTGTGGTGTAGGGGGGCTCCTAAATACTTAATAGGGAAATCACTCAGTTTACACCCAAGGATTTGAGCAAATATATTTGCTTCTTCTCCGACCACATTAATAGGGACTAGATCACATTTATGAAAATTGATCCTCATCCCAGAGATCTGCTCAAAACAGGATAGCAACCATTTAAGGTTTCTGGCATGAGCGGGGTTGTTACTCAAAAACAGTAAAGTATCATCTGCATACTGCATACTAATAATGCCAGCTGGATTGGAACTAGGGAAGAGGCCTGCTAGAATGTTATTTCTAGCAGCTTTAATAAGGATCCTAGTAAAGACATCAGCAACTAAGTTAAAGAGTAGCGGAGAGTAAGGGTCTCCCTGCCTAACACCTTTACCAGCAACAAAGAAATCACTGTTGGCATTGTTAATATTAACACCAACAGAACCTTGATGTAATAAAGAGGCAACTTTATTCATCCAGCTAGTGCTAAAGCCCCTCTTGTGCATCATGTCAAGAAGGAAATCTCTATTAATCATGTCATAAGCTTTCTCATAGTCTAATTTAAACACAAAACCAGACTGTTTACTGGAGTACACAGAATGAATAATTTCATGAGCTGTGATAATACTCTCAGCAATATATCTACCTTTTATGAAGGCCGTCTGGTTTAAAGAAATTAAATCTTTACAAATGGGGCCAAACTTATTCGTGGCACATTTGGCAAAAAATTTGAAGCTGCAATTGATCATAGCAAGGGGTCTAAATTTTTCTATCTTGCTAGCATCAGCCTCTTTAGGCACTAAAGTTAATAGGGAGAAGTTAAGTCTATATAGGTCTAGCTCATTCTTCTCCCAATCACGAAATAATGCAAATAAGTCCACCTTAATGAGGTCCCAGAATTGCTGGTAAAATAAAAAAGGGAAGCCATCAGGCCCAGGGGCACCTTCTGCATAAGAGCCAAAGACAGCCTCTTTAATCTCTTTCTCAGAGAAAGGGGCATCTAGGGTATTGTTATGCACATCAGTAACTTTCTCTCCATCCTCCCAAAAGTCATCTCTAAGGTTGATGTTGATTTTGTCTTGAAAACCAAAAAGCTTTTTGTAGTAATCTACAACAACTTTCATAATATCATCATGACTAGTGACATTACCTGCTTCTCCTTCTAGCACCAAGATCTGTTTTCTCCTCCTCTTCTGATTAGCTATTGCTTTGAAGTAGCCAACACTCAGATCTCCTTCAAGAATGTCCCTATCTCTGGATCTCTGTCTGGCCTTGATTTCTTCCTTTCTCCAGATCTCCTCCAAATCACCTGCATTTTTTTAATTCTGCGGTTAGTGTTAGGGGAAGGAGGGTTAGTCTCAGAGATAATATCTAAACAGTTATACTCAGCAACTAGGGCCTGTTTCTGTCTGTTTTGCTCAGCCTCATAATTGGCCATCCAGCCTTTGATGGCTCTTCTGGAGTTTCTAATTTTGAACTGCCACCTGTCTATAGCCTTAGTAAAGGGGCAGGTGGCGGTCCAGGCTTTAATAACTATCTCTCTAAAACCCTCAACCTCCAGGCACCATTTCTCAAATCTAAAATGTTTACTCTTGGGAATGTGGAAAGCCCAGGTGTCAACAACCAGAGGGGTGTGATCACTCCCCAATCTAGGAAGGGCTTTGAGATGGACTCCAGGGAATTCAGAGGCCCAATCAGTGGACATGAAAACTCTGTCTATAGTTGCCATAACCAGATTGTCCTGATTGTTGCCCCAAGTGTACTTTCTCCCATTATTTTTGAGCTCAATCAAGCCAAATCTATTAATCCAATCATTAAAGAGGTCAGCCCAGTGCTGATTAATAGCACTAGTGTTTTTATCCCCAGCCTCCCTAAATCAGATTAAAGTCACCACCTACTAAAGTAGGACCTGCCCAGTCAGCTAGAATGGAATGAAGCTCATTAATAAATTCCATCTTAAACTGATCATAGGCAGAACCATACACTGCAATAACTCTCCAAACTGAGCTATCTTGTTTGTTCCTAAGCAAACAAGAAATACAGTACTTATGGAAATCATTTTGAACAATGTCAAAAATATCTGCCTTAACCCCAATGAGAATCCCTCCTGCAGTATTCACAGCAGGTAGCCATTTCCAATGGAAATTGGATCTAGGATCAAAGGCTTCAAGTTGCAGAGTAGTAAACTCTTCTTTTTTGGTCTCAGAAACACAAATAACATCTAGCAATTGGCTCTAATGAGCTCTTTTAACTTGTCAGCTTTGTTGGGTCCATTAAGCCCTCTAATATTCCAAAAAACACCTATCATTTAGTACCAAATATAAGTTTCCTCCTTCCTTTGGAGGAAGAAGATTTTTGGACCTCAAACCAGGGGGAGTCTGAAGTAGAGGCCACATTACTATGTGTCTCTACTTCTGTCTCCACATAGTCCCTAGGATCAAGATCAGACCCTCTAAATTCCTCACCAGTAATGTCTATATTGGGAGGTAAAAATATATCAGGTTTTCAAAATTAAAATTAGCAAGTCTATCTAACTCTACATGCTTGATAATAGCAATATTTTCTCTGATGTTTTCACTGCTGGTGCCCAGGCTTATCCCTGAGCTCTCAGCAGTATTTAACAGGAAAGCATCATCAAGAACAGCAAAAGAATTTTGAGTACCTTTTCTCAGAATAGGCTCATCTAAGTTTTTGATACGCTTTAGTTCTTGAGCTTTTAGTAAAGCAGGTCTGTCATCTTTCTTGTTCCTGGTACTCACTCTGGAGGCCACCACAGGACCCCATTTCTGTTGAGCATTGCTATTCTTCTGGGTCACAGGGTTTGCCACTATAGCAGCAGCTTCAAATTGGGCTAACAAAGGTGCACCAAGGATGACATTTTGATTTTTCTTGACCACTTCCAGGTAGCTTTTAGTCATAGGGGCACCTTGCATCTTGGAGGAGGCTGAAAGTGCTAGTTATCGACTAGAGGGGGGGGGGGTGAATAGGCGATTTTTATGAAAGTCTTCAAAACGTGGAAGTTTCGAAGACAAACAATAGAAATGACCTAATTGATATGCAGCGGAAGATAAACTACAACAAGCAAACCATAGTCAAGTATGCAATAATGTGAAAGTACAAAGACTAATAGCAGCTTGGTAGTAAGGATCAGGATGGAAGATAGTATGAAGCCAACCAACGATAGTAGTCAAGCAATGAAGTCAAACAGGTACAACAAATAGGTAATGACTTCACGAAGACAAACTCTAAGTAAAGGGAGGGAGAGGATAGAACCAGTCACTTGTTGAAGACACAGGATTTGTTGGACCAGTTCCAGTTGCTGTGACAACTATACGTCTGGTTAGGAAGGCTGAGATTCAACTCAGAAGACCGCGTCTTCACCTTATTCCCCTTGAGCTAAGGACACACAGTCCTCGCCCAATCACTCTGGTAAGTCTTCAAGGTAGACTTCCGAACCTTCACAGACTTCGTTCACCGACGATCCACAATGACTCTGGGATGCTCAGAACGCGACACCTAACTGGCTGGAGGATACACAGTCCTCAAGTGTAATAAGTCTTCAGGTCACGCAGACAGAAAGACTTCAGTGATGCCTAACACTCTTTGGCTCTGGGTGTTTGGGCTTTGTCCTCGCAAGGTGTCGGGGAAACTGATCGACGAACACCTATGGGGATCGGCGGACCGAGCCCCTTTCGATTCGGTGAGGGCGGAGGTTGAACAAAGAGCGGATCGAGGTGGTACACGCGAGCGGTTTTACCCAGCTTCGGGCCGCACGGATGCGTAAAACCCTACTGCTGCTTGTTTGTGTGTATTGAATCCTTGCTCAGGAGCGATGGACGCTATCAGACTGAGCGTGGGAGTGTTTCTGGTGTTTCGAATGAGCCGAACCTACTCTACCCCCTTCTACGTTGCACTTGGGCCTCCTTTTATACTTTCAAGGGGTCACCGACAGGTGGCAACGTAGACTAGAAGGGTAAAAATGGAAAAGGATGCGGTAGGTGCAGCTACCGCTACTGTGGACACAGTGCACCCTACCTAACTCTGACGGCAGGGGACAAGGGCATTGAATGCCTGTCTGAGTTGCCTAAACAGTGCAAAAAGTGACCGTTAGGAGCGCCACCGTTTGCCACGATGGCCTTCTCTTCATCTCCGCTTGCCACCGCGCACCCCTAGCTGCGCGGCCTCCTGCCACGTGTGCTTGGGAGAGTCCTAGAGCGACACGTTAGCAGGTGTGCTGGAGCGCGGGCACGAAGTGGGGGTTTCCCGCGGCAAGCTCCTTGCCGCGGTCGTCGTCTTGTCGTGTTTGGGAGCTTGTTGCTCACCGAGCCTTGCCGGGACGCAGGGCGCGTCGCGGCAATCTTTCTTGGTATGCCTTGAGTGGCCTTCCCGGCAAGCTCCTCTTACCGGGGTCTTGTCCCTTCCCGGCAAGATCCTCTTGCCGGGGCCTGGGTTGGCCTTCCCGGCAAGCTCCTCTTGCCGGGGCCTTGGTTGGAGTACTTTGTTCTTGAATGGTCTTCAAGGGAACCACAGAGGGTCTTGGCGGTCACCCGGCAAGCCTTGCCGTGGGGCGCTGCAACTACCCGTGCACGAGTTCGGGATACTAGGGTACCCCTACTCTAGTACACCGACAGGAGCCCCCGGGCCTGGGCCATACACGGTGCCGAGCGCTGTTGGGCCAGGCCCAAAACAGTGCACGGGCACGCGCGGCCTAGATCACGCCGCATATCTCTCCGCTCCCACCGCGCACGCCCAGAACGGCACGCGTCAAACGCGGCGTCGTGGGTGACGCGGGCGGCGTGCGCGGGGCTAAGCCCCTCAAGCATGCGCCAGGCCACGATGATGGGGACGGTTCACGCCCTCCTCCCTAAACGGAGGTAGGCGTGGGGGCGTGATGCATTTACTGGACGGGGCCGGTGCGCGGTTTTCGGGACGTCCACTCCCCGTGATCACGAGGCGGAGCGAGGCCGCCCATCCGTCGCCTTGGTTCTGCATCCCCGCCACGCGGCTCCCATGCGCTTGGGGTCGCGGACGGTGGAAGTGGGAAACTGGGCCGTCGCGAGCAGAGGCAGCTGGTTGGTCTCGACTCCCTGCTCTTCCCGTGCCTTGATTCGCTGAGCAGGGCGGCCGAGCCCCCACCTCGCTCCTTTATAAAGAGCGGGAGGGGAGCACAGAAACCCGCACTCTCTCATCTCCTCCTTTCTTCAGCTTCTGCTCCCCTTTCTCTCCTCCGCCATGGAGAAAGGGAACCCAGGCCCTTCATCGGTGGCGGCGAGGGTCGCCGCCAGACAGCGCATCTCTCCCTCTCCCGCCCGTGGTGGCAGAGCCAGCCACAAGGGGAAGAGGGAGGGGGCGAGGTCGCGGACGAGGTCGAGGACGAGGTCGAGGCGCTCGGGGAAGAGGCGGGCAGGGCGGCGCGCCAGCTTCGCCTCCGCCGGCGGCTCCTCCCCCCACGGTGGTCCATATAGAGGATGACCCTTGCGAGTTCTTCGTCAAGCTGCGCCGGGCGCCTCGTCGTCGCCTCCGGCTTCCAGCTCCGTTTGCGAGCGCGATGGAGTTGGACCCGCCCGAGACGCTGAGACTACACATGAGGGGTTGTGGGATCAGCGGCACGCGAGTCCGCGTTGTATTCCCAGCCCCTAATGTGATGTATCTTGATCGAGGGTGGAAGACGTTCGCCCGTATCCACAGCCTGATGGAGGGGTTTACCCTCCATTTTAAGTTGATGGAGGGCGATCTCCTCTTCGTCAAGGTCTTCGGGTGCTTCGGCACTCGGGCGAAGTGCTGCGTGGACAGCTCCTCCGATAGCGAAGGCTCCTCCTCGAGCGAGAGTGACGAGGAGGAGAGCGACAGTGACGACGAGGGTAGCGGGCGGCGGGGTGGCGGGCCCGACTAGGCGTCGGGCGCCACTTCACGCGGCACCGGCGACCCCATCATCCGTGTCGCCGGCTCCTTGAACTCCCCGGGGTCGTCTCCTTGGGCGGCTGGCGTAGGGAGGCTGCAGAAGGGGAAGAGGGCTGGCGACAAGGCCGTCAGGTCGGAGTACGAGGGCGTGGTGCCCTCGACAGCGTGCTGACGTCCTGCCGCCCCGTCTTCGAGCCCCGCTTCCAGCGCCGCCATCGCCGTCCAGCCTTCGGACGGCCCCCGGGATGTTCTCTTGGTGTCTTCTGGCACCCGTAGCTCGCCTAGGCGCTCCTTTTGCCCTTTTCGCCTCCTTGACCTGCCTCCCGAAGAGAGGGACAGGAAAGGGATTACGGGCATCTTCTCTTTTTAATTTGTAAGCCTTCGGGCCTTAGTTGTATCTAAAACTTGTAATCCTCTCTTTCACGTTTTTCATCCTCTATGGACTGTACCTGAGTGGGATGTTTTTTTTAATGAAAAGGGGATGCTTGCCGGGTTATTTGTCTCGCGAGTTGAACCCACGCCAAGGAGCAAATCCTTGGTATCCCTCGGACAGACATTTCATCTCCCGGCAACAGGCCCTGCCGCCTTCCCACGTCGCTCGACCTTTCTCACGCCTTTGACGGAGGCGGGAACGAGGTGGGTGCGGTCTCCTCGTTTCATCCCTTTGCTGCCGCGACTACGACCAAACTTGGCCCCGGGAACGAGCCCCAGGGCCTAGAGTTGAGGGAGCACGGCAGTTTTCAGGAAGAAACGCGGTTTCGCATTCCCCAGTCCATAAGAGGACGCATGATGAGGGATGAAAGACTTATCTGATATTGCAGCCCCCGGCAATTCTGGTTTGCCGTGGACGATTCTTGGCGCTCGCAGCCCCCAGCGATACTGGCTTGCCGGGGCCCAGGTGCCGGCGCGCCCTTCTTCTCCTTTCCGTCCTCAAGTAGTCTGGCCAGGATATGCGAGCTCTGCGAACGAAAGAGAAGCAAAAGGACGGACACTTGACGGCGGTCGCGTAGATTAGGCCGTACACTTCTTCTTTCCTTGTCGCTGCTGGCCATGTCATGGGAACACTTTATTAGAGGCGCGACAAGTTATTTTTGTAATATAACTCTATCTTAGGCAAAAAATGCTGTGTTATTTCCTTTACTCGACTCTTGGCTTTGTATGGCTCTGCCCTACGCTTTCTAGGGAAACTTGCCGGTGCAGGCACCCTTGCCGCGAGCGCCGAGTGCGGAACTTCAGCAGCCTGCTGGCGGGGTCGCTACCGACAAGCAACCTTGTCGCAACTAGTTGCAGCTCACTTAAGTTGTTGAGCGAACTCGAAACAAAGTAAGGGCGCTAGCGGCTTACTTAAGTTGCTGAGCGGACTCGAAGCAAAGTAAGGGCGCTAGCAGCTCACTTAAGTTGTTGAGTGGACTCGAAACAAAGTAAAGGCGCAACTGGCTACGAGTTGGTTCCTCCGCGCACAGGTTTTCCATACAAAGCACGGTCGTTCAAGGAAAATAACTCAAAAACTTAAAAAACTGATTGCTCAAGCTTTAGCAACTTAGCTTTTCTGTCGTCTGCTTCCCGGCAAGGAGAAACTTTCTTGAACGGCCTGGTCCACACCATTATCTTCTCCTTCCCCCCCGGTAAACCTTGTGGGCGAGGGAACCTTCCTTCTTTTGAGAAAGAAACAGAGAAATAAAGTAATGATATAGAGCCTTGGGCTCGTTATCACTTACTGGGGTCTGGTGCTGCACAAAGTGTCAGATAACATATGCGAAAAAGGATTATAGCATAAAAAACTGACAAGATGTGCGGGGCACATGAACTTTACTGGTGCACGGGGTCTGCGCCCGGCTTTGTACAAAGGATTACATGCAACAGCGGCAAGACTTGTACAAAAGGTGGTTGCCGGAAAAGCTTCCGGCAACCGCGCCCTACGGGTAAAACTTACAAAGATGTTCAATGTTCCAGGAGTTGCTCACCGGAATGCCATCTTCGGTCTCAAGGCGGACAGCGCCGGGCCTAGTGACTCGTTTCACCCGATAAGGGCCTTCCCACTTCGGCGTCAACTTGTTGGAATTCTTGGCGGACTGAACACGCCGAAGAACAAGGTCGCCTTCCTCGAAGCTCCTGGCTTTAACTTTGCGGCTATGGTAGCGACACAAAGCTTGCTGGTAGCGAGCGGCTCGCACAGCAGCCTGGAGATGGTCTTCCTCAAGGAGCAGCACGTCGTCTTGCCGCAGCTACTCTTGCTCAAGCTCATCATAAGCGAGCACTCGAGGTGACCCATATACGAGTTTTGTGGGGAGAACCGCCTCCGCTCCGTAGATTAGAGCGAAGGGTGTCTGGCCAGTGGCTCGATTTAGCGTCGTTCTGATCGACCAAAGAACCACCGGCAGCTCCTCGATCCAGTTTCTTCCGCACTTGTGCAGCCTGTCGAAAGTTCTGGTCTTGAGGCCTCGTAGCACTTCAGCATTTGCCCTCTCCGCTTGACCGTTGCTTCTCGGATGAGCAACAGAAGCGAAGCAGACCTTGGCGCCAAGATCTTGGACGTACTGCATGAAGGTGCGGCTCGTAAATTGCGTGCCGTTGTCGGTGATGATCCTGTTAGGGATCCCGAAACGGCAAACAATCGACCTGAAGAACTTGACTGCTGACTGTGCTGTCACCTTCCTCACTGGTTCCACTTCCGGCCACTTTGTGAACTTGTCGATTGCAACGTACAAGAACTCAAAGCCCCCGATAGCTCGGGGGAAGGGGCCGAGGATGTCGAGCCCCCAGACCGAAAATGGCCAGGATAAAGGGATCGTCTGGAGAGCTTGAGCTGGCTGGTGTATCTGCTTGGAATGGAACTGGCACGCTTCACACTTGGTTACTTGTGCAGTTGCATCCTGGAGGGCTGTCGGCCAGAAGAAGCCTTGTCGGAATGCTTTGCCGACAAGTGCTCTTGCACCAATGTGGTGACCACATATGCCTCCATGTATCTCTGCCAACAGCTGTTGTCCGTCTTCCCGGCGAATGCACTTCAATTTCACACCGTTGAGTCTTATTCTGTACAGTGTGCTGTCGACAAACTTGTACATACTTGACTGCCGGGCTACTTTTTCAGCTTCTTCTTGCTCTTCGGGAAGCTCTCCTGTCTGAAGGAAACGGACAATCTGTTGCACCCATGCTGGAGCTTGTGGCTCGACAACAAGGACTAAAGGCATATCTGTTGCTGCAGGAACATCCGCTTCTACGGCAAGAACCTGCGGTTCTGCCGGAGCGTGATATTCCCCGGCAAGCTTGCCGGAGCAAAACTTGTCGGGAGCGTTTGCTTCGACGGAACAAACCATAAGGTTTGCCGGAGCAGACTGCCCCTCAGCATCCTTGGTGTTGATCTTGGGGACTTTCTTGGCGGCGGCTTCGGGGAGCTCTGCCGGAAAGTAGTCACCAGAAACCAACTTCCTCTTCTTATTCTGTCCAGTTGAGGGTGTCACGGATGGTTGAGTCAGCTTGAGCACAAAGATCCCTGGTTCCACAGGCAACATTAGTGCAGCGCACTTTGACAGGCCATCAGCAATGTCATTCTGAGCTCTTGGGATATGCTCCATTTGTAGGCCGTCAAAGTGCTCTTCTAGCTTCCTCACTTCATCAACATATGCTTCCATCAACGGACTCTGGTAGTTCTTGTTCACTTGGCGGACGACAAGCTGTGAGTCACCCCTGATAATGAGCTTCTTGATCCCAAGGTCTGCTGCGATTCTGAGACCGGCAAGCAATCCTTCATACTCTGCAGTATTGTTAGTTGCTTGCTCTTTGGGAAAGTGCATCTGGACTACGTACTTGAGGTGCTCTCCGGTGGGTGCGACAAGCAGCACGCCAGCACCGGCGCCTTGCAGCGAGAAGGCACCATCAAAGTACATCAGCCACTCTTTGCTTGTCTCCTTGACGGGGATGCTCGTCTCTGGAATTTCTTCGTCTGGGGTTGGCGTCCACTCTGCTATGAACTCTGCCAATGCCCTGCTTTGGATCGTTGCAGTGCTCTCAAACTTGAGGCCAAAGCTTGACAATTCTAATGCCCACTCGACAATCCTGCCTGTTGCTTCTGGATTCTGCAGTATCCTCTTCAGCGGAAAGCGAGTGACAACTGTGATCTCGTGTGCCTGGAAGTAATGGCGCAGCTTTCTCGAGGCCATGAGAAGGCCGAAAAGCAATTTTTGCACACCAGAGTACCTCGACCTAGCCCCCTGGAGAAGGGAGCTGACAAAGTAAACTGGGCGCTGCACCATCTTCTTCTGCACCTCCTTGTATGCCTGCGCAGACTCAACTTTGTCGGGGCCAGAGCTTGTCGGAGAAGCCCCCTGCTTGTCGCTGGATTCACTTGCTGCGGTTGCTGGCTCATCGTCCGCCTCCCTCTCCGCTACTAACGCAGCACTAACCACTTGATTGGTTGCCGCTAGGTACAGCATCAACTTCTCTTGTGGCTTAGGTGCGACAAGTATTGGAGTGGAGGACAGGTACCCCTTCAAGTCCTGCAGCGCATCCTCCGCTTCCGGAGTCCATTTTATTGGACCTGCCTTTTTCAAAATTTTGAAAAATGGTAGGGCGCGCTCAGCAGACTTAGAGATAAACCTGCTGAGAGCAGCCACGCAACCGGCAAGCCTTCGCACATCCTTGACGCGCTTCGGTGCTTCAATCTGCTCGATGGCCTTGATCTTGTCGGGGTTGGCTTCAATTCCCCGCTGAGACGCAAAGAACCTGAGAAGCTTGCCGGAAGGGACTCCAAACACGCACTTCTCGGGGTTGAGCTTGAGTTTGATCTTGCGCAGATTTGCAAAAGTTTCTTCTAAATCTTGGATCAGGTAGCCTTGTCCTTACTCTTGACCACTATATCATCCATGTAGGCTTCCACATTTCTGTGTATCTGTGGCTCAAAAGCGACATGGACTACCCTTGCAAATGTTGAACCAGCATTCTTCAAACCAAAGGGCATCCGTACAAAACAATATGTGCCACAAGGGGTGATAAATGCGGTTTTTTCCTCATCCTCTTCTGCCATGAAGATTTGATGGTATCCTGAATATGCATCAAGAAATGAAAGCAAATCACATCCAGTTGTGGAGTCAATAATCTGGTCAATGCGCGGCAAGGGAAATGGATTTTTGGGACAAGCTTTATTGACATCAGTGAAGTCTATACAAAGCCTCCATTTCCCGTTCGCCTTGCGCACGACTACAGGATTGGCCAACCACGTGGGATGGAGCACTCCTCTGATAAGGCCTGCTGCTTCCAATTTCCTGATCTCTTCTGCAATGAACTCTTGGCGCTCCACTGCTTGCTTCCTGACTTTCTGCTTGACGGGCCGCGCATGAGGACAGACGGCTAGGTGGTGCTCGATTACTTTCCTGGGAACACCGGGGATGTCAGACGGCTGCCATGCAAACACATCGACATTCGCCCGCAGGAAAGCAATGAGCGCGCTTTCCTATTTGGGGTCAAGCATGGCACTGATGGTGAAGGTACCACCAGTGCCGTCCTCCTTGGCGGACACCTTCTTGGTCTCGGGTGGAGCTGCCATCGTCTTCTTGCACTTGCCGGTGGAGCTCGATGGTGCGTCCTCGACGGTAGCGCAGCACTCCGAAGAGGTGCGCTTGCTGGAGTGGGCATCAGAGCTCTTGCCGGACTTTGTCTTCTTCTTCCCCCCGGTAGCTTCAGCGACAAGTGTGTTGTGATCAACTGCGGCTGCTGCTTCTCGGTAGATCTTGTCGGCGCAGATAAGGGCATCCTTCTTGTCGCCGGGGACAGAGATGACACTTATCGGGCCTGGCATCTTGAGCATGTTATATGCATAGTGAGAGGCTGCCATAAACTTGGCGAGCGCCGGACGGCCAAGGATCCCATTGTAAGGCAATGGAAAATCGGCAACGTCAAATATGACCCTCTCAGTTCTGAAATTCAGCTCACTGCCAAATGTGACCGGCAGCGTGATCTTCCCTTTCGGCTTGCTCCTTCCCGGGTTGATTCCTTGGAATGTGCCGGTCTCTTCGAGCTCGCTGTTAGGGATCTGGAGTTTCTGAAGGACCGCGGGGGAGATCAGATTCAAGCCGGCCCCGCCGTCAACTAGCATCTTCGTGACCTTGAGGTTGCGGATAGTTGGTGAAACCAACATCGGCAAGCACCCGACCGCAGTTACGCGATCAGGGTGATCCTCAATGTCGAAGATGATAGGCGTGCTGGACCATTTCAGAGGCTTGCGTGACTCTATGGATGGCTCTGCTGCATTCACTTCCCGCATCCACTGCTTGAGTTGGCGGTGTGAAGTATGCAGAGAGGCGCCACCGTCAACGCACAGGACCTCTGTGGCTTTCTGAAATTCCTGCTCGTCGGCCTCGTCATCATCCATGTCTTCGTCGTCGTCGTCATCTTCATCCTTGTCGCGGCCGCGGGGAGGTCTGTCTCCTTGCCGCTGCTTGGTCTTGCCGCGGCGTCCTCCTCGGCCGGGACGTTTCTTGCCGGGTCCACCAGTTCCTTCCTGGGCCTTCTCCTTGTCGCGCCGCTCGTACTCAGCTTTCTGTTGCTCAACAAGCTGTTCGACTTTCTTGCAGTTCTGGAGATCGTGGCCCTTGGTGCGGTGAATCTTACAATACTGCTTGCCGGAGCTGTCCTGCTTGTCGGTGGCCACCACAGGCTGGGCCTCCTTGTTGGAGCCACCAGCTTTAGCTTCCTTGGCGCCACCTCCGTTGCCGGTCTGCTCGACAGCTAGCACTTCCTTGCCCTTTTTCCTTCTGTTGTTCCGCCGCCGGCCTTTCCTTGTCGGGGCGGTATCCTCACTGTCGGATCCTCCTGCTCCTGTACTCTCTCCGGGGAGCCTCCTCCCCTCTTCAGCGCGTGCACACTTGTCGGCCAGGGCGTAAAGCTCGCTGACATCTCTGATCTTACACATCGCCATCTCCTCCCTCATCCTTCGGTTTCGCACGTTCTGATGGAACGCGCTGATGATCGCGGCGGGGTGGACGTTTGGGATGTTGTGCTGTACACGGCTGAATCTCTGAATGTACTTGCGCAGTGGCTCTCCTTCCTTCTGGGCGAGCAGATGAAGATCACTCTCTTGGCCATGTGGCTTGTGGCCGCCTGTAAAGGCGCCGGCAAACTGATGGCATAAATCTGCCCAAGAGGAGATGGAATTGTCCGGCAAGTGCATAAGCCAGGACCTGACGTTGGGCTTGAGTACCAGCGGGAAGTAGTTGGCAAGGATCTTGTCGTCCCGTCCCCCGGCAGCCTGCACCGCGATGGTGTAGATGCTGGAAACTCCGACGGATGCGTCTTGCCATCGTACTTCTCTGGTACGTCTGGTTTGAAATTCTTTGTGCTGGGCCACTGGACTTGCCGCAGCTCACGGGTGAGCGCAGGACAACCTACCGCATACGGCAGATCGCCTGGTTCCCCTGGCGCATGCATGTCAACAAAGGGCCTAGCGCGCTTGTCGGTTTAACGTCGCGCTTCCCTTCGGCGCTCGATGCGGGTTCGAGCGTCTTCTTGTTGTCGTTCATGGAGAACTTGGCGCTGGTCGCGGCGAGCTCGTGGGTCCGACGACGCGGTGGAGCCACTGTCGGGGTGGACCCGGCGAGTCAGCGATTTCGGCCTTCGTAGTGGAGAGTGCATGGAAGTCGCACCTCCGCTGGTCTTGTTGCCATCGGCTCGCGTCCGGCTGTCCTGCCGCGGCAGCGAGGTGCTTGGTTGCCGCGCAGTGTCGCCGTTGGCGAAGCCGATGAGGCTCTGGATAGTGGCCCTCCATTCGTCGGTCTTATCCACCGTCGGAGGATAGTCTAGGAGCAGTTGAGCTCGCGCCAAGGCTTCTGCTGGAGTGGTGGGCGGCGGAGGTGAACGGTGCGAGGAGTGGGGCGTGCTCGGACTTCTAACCACGTTAGAAGGAGCAGTGCCCCGTCCAGGCGACCGTACTTCGCTCGAGCCAGCACGTTGACGCGCATGTTGGTCTTGAGCGCCACGAGAACCACCAGCTTGATCTTGGCCCAACAGACGTATGGCGCTGCGAACGCCATGACACTGCTGGTTCCGCGCCTCCTGAGAGGGAAGCGGTGCGCGCATGGATGCCGAGGTCTGTGCCGCCTTGTCCTTGGACTTGGCAGCGCTGTGGGCACCCTCGTCGACGCCCATTCCTCCGCCGGCGTCCACTCCACCACCCGTTTGCTCCGGAGGTGGCGGAAGCGACGCAGACGGAACAGCTGCCTCCGAATCCTTCTTCTTCGGTGGCATGTCGATGAAGACGATGAAGATTTAGCTCGCGTGCACGCCGGATCGGGTTCGCACAATCTCGACGCTCCCCTACCTGGCGCGCCAAAGATGTCAGGGAAACTGATCCACGAACACCTATGGGGATCGGCGGACCGAGCCCCTTTCGATTCGGTGAGGGCGGAGGTTGAACAAAGAGCGGATCGAGGCGGTACACGCGAGCGGTTTTACCCAGCTTCGGGCCGCACGGATGCGTAAAACCCTACTGCTGCTTGTTTGTGTGTATTGAATCCTTGCCCAGGAGCGATGGACGCTATCAGACTGAGCGTGGGAGTGTTTCTGGTGTTTCGAATGAGCCGAACCTACTCTACCCCCTTCTACGTTGCACTTGGGCCTCCTTTTATACTTTCAAGGGGTCACCGACAGGTGGCAACGTAGACTAGAAGGGTAAAAATGGAAAAGGATGCGATAGGTGCAGCTACTGCTACTGTGGACATAGTGCACCCTACCTAACTCTGACGGCAGGGGACAAGGGCATTGAATGCCTGTCTGAGTTGCCTAAACAGTGCAAAAAGTGACCGTTAGGAGCGCCACCGTTTGCCACGATGGCCTTCTCTTCATCTCCGCTTGCCACCGCGCACCCCTAGCTGCGTGGCCTCCTGCCACGTGTGCTTGGGAGAGTCCTAGAGCGACACGTTAGCAGGTGTGCTGGAGCGCGGGCACGAAGTGGGGGTTTCCCGCGGCAAGCTCCTTGCCGCGGTCGTCGTCTTGTCGTGTTTGGGAGCTTGTTGCTCACCGAGCCTTGCCGGGATGCAGGGCGCGTCGCGGCAAGCTTTCTTGGTATGCCTTGAGTGGCCTTCCCGGCAAGCTCCTCTTACCGGGGTTTTGTCCCTTCCCGGCAAGATCCTCTTGCCGGGGCCTGGGTTGGCCTTCCCGGCAAGCTCCTCTTGCCGGGGCCTTGGTTGGAGTACTTTGTTCTTGAATGGTCTTCAAGGGAACCACGGAGGGTCTTGGCGGTCACCCGGCAAGCCTTGCCGCGGGGCGCTGCAACTGCCCGTGCACGAGTTCGGGATACTAGGGTACCCCTACTCTAGTACACCGACACAAGGATTTCTCTCTCTCAAAGGCTTCGAGGTGGGTTGCTCTCAAACGACAAAACCCGTGCACTAACTCTGAGCAACCACCAATTTATGGTGTAGGGGGTGGGCTATTTATTGCCACAAGGCAACCCGACCTGATATGTCCGAAATAACCCTGGGTCACTAAGGAACTGACATTTGTTCCAACGGTCAGATTTCAAACACACACGGTAACTTTACTTGGGCTACAAGCAAGGCTGACTCATCCAGCTCTGGATAAGATTTGCTCTCATTGTCTTCGCTCGAAGACATAGGATTTGGGTTGAGCATCACTTCAGTCATTCTGACTTTGTTCACTTGGACCCCACTTAACAGTACGGTGGTTCCTATGACTCAAGAAAGAAGAAAAGGAAACAATGAAACGACACAGTCTTCGCGCTCCATAGTCTTCACTCAATGTCTTCTCATGTCATAGTCTTCAATATGAATATCTTCACATACCACCATTGTCGTCAATGCTTCATACATTTTTAGGGGTCATCTCCGGTAGGTAAACCGAATCAATGAGGGACACTACCTGCGTTATCCTGCAATTCTCACAAACGCATTAGTCCCTCAACCAAATTTGTCGTCAATACTCCAAAACCAACTAGGGGTGGCACTAGATGCACTTACAATCTCCCCCTTTTTGGTGATTGATGACAAACTGGTTGAAGTTTTCAACGAGGATAAAGTATGTGAAATTGTAAAGGATAGGGTATTGTCTTCATAAGTGGCAAAGGCTCCCCCTGAAGATGTGCATATAAGTAATTTGCTGGAATGCAAATGCACATGGCAGGTTGTACTTGTGGAGATCCTCTTCAACTTATGAAGATAATTCATCATGCATGAAATGATATAACTAACAGAAGGACATGCATAATGAAAAATGGACGTCTGCAGAATGATCTAAGTGCGGAAGTTATCATCGCACATGGAAAAGCAAATAATTAGCAGACGACCATCGAGTTTAAGTGTTACAACTCAAAGAACCAAATGTATCAAAAGCAAGAGTTGTAATCACTAGGCAAAATATAAAGCAACCGCCCATATGAACCCGCTTGAAGACTATCAAACTCATATGCTCCTCCCCCTTTTGTCAGTAATGACCAAAAAGGTTTGAAGACATAGAGCATCTACTCGTTCCCATGAGGAGTAGGTGAAGCAGCAGGGTTGTCGTTGTTGTTTGGCGGCGCAGACAAACTTGGTGTAGTGTTGATGCGTGCAGAAGTAGGGGGCAGTGAAGTAGCATCGTCTTCATCATCGATCACTTTGGCATTCACAGTTGCCGCGGAGGAAGAATAGTCAGAGTCTTCAAGGGATGGAGTTCGACGTAGGACAGCATTCCGAGGAGGAGTGGAGTCAAACTTGAATCTTTCAGTGAAGCCATCATCTTGAAGATCTGCTTCAGCACTGAGCAATGTCAAACTCTTCCATGATCGCCGATAGGTCTTGTGAGTGACAAAAGCATTCTTGGTGGCAAGATTTCGAATGCGATTGACGTCCACCAAGAGGCTTTGCATCTGTTGCTTGAGCCAGAAGTGATGCTTGTCTTGTTTCTGATGCAGTGCCACAAGAAGTTCTCGGTCATTTAGGACGTGAGAGCGCTTCTTAGGCCTTTGGGAAATTGTGCTCTCAGTGGCTTCAGTTTGCTCACGGTGAGGCAGACGAGTGTTCCCAGCCATTGGATAGACACGAGTTACTGCTTGGACTCCTTCCATGGGTTGAGTGAAGCTTTGGTGTTCAGCATTTTGAAGACAAAGAGGCTTCTTGGCAGGCTCAGGGTATATGGCTTCAACTGACATATCAACCTCTGGTAGAAAGATCAGATGATTGCGAGCAGAGGGCTGATAATTGATAGTAGAGTGTAGCTTGATGAGGCGCATGACCCATGGAGCGTAGAATTTCAGGCCAAAAGGGTCAGACCCAGACGCAGCCAGTTGCCGGATGAAGAATTCTTGTGTATTGAAGCTGATGCCATTGAGGATGTAAAAGACCAATGTCTTCATGGCTCCTTCAAGTTTTGCAGCTGATGAATGCCCTTTGATAGGCCATAAAGTTCGCCTGATGATGTGATATATTGTGCGAGGCAGATACTCAAGGTCATCAACAAAGAACTCCTTTGGGTATTCAGCATTAGGTGGCAGAGGCTTCATCATGCTCAACATCTGGCTCATGTTAGGCTCTGGCTTATGGAAGATGCTCTCCAGTGCATTGCGATGGAGTTGACAATCAGGTTCGAACAGCTCTCCGGGAGTGGGTAGGCCTGTAAGATCAATGACGTCAAGAGCTTTGGCTTCATGATGAACATTTCCTGCCATCCACTCGAGAACCCATGTCTTTGTATTCCTGTAGTAGCCGCGAATGTGGAGGGTAGCATAGAATTGAAGCAAAAGTTCCTCATTCCAATGTTCTTTGTCTGTCACAAGGTTGAGCAGACCTGCATCACGAAAGCAGTCAAGTGCTTCTTCTAAGCATGGCAGTCCAGCAATGGCTTCAGAGTCGAGGCGCATATGAGGGAAATTGCGCCCTTGATCATATAGAACGCAGGAGTAATAGCTTCGCTGCTGATAGCTCCAGAAACGATCAGATGATATTCTTGGCCTTGAGTAGGGGTTCTTTGCACTGTCAAAGAAGGTGTTGTGGCTTTTGAAGCCATTTGCATTGAAGGACCCTATAGAGGTGGCAGTACCTGGGAACCTTGGCAGTCTTGGCTTTGGTTTCTGGATCAGAGGCCTATGCTCAACATGATAATCAAACTGAGGACCAGATGCATTAGGCGGAGGGACCAGAACGGACCATTTGACAGTGATTAGCTGACCATAGTTGTATGCTTGCTCAATTGTATGGGGCCTTGGTGGCGGAACAGGAGCAGTGGCAACAACAGAGGCTTCAGGCTGCACAACAGATGTTTCAGGAGCAGTTGCATCATTGGCTTCTGGCACATTGGTTGGTGCAGGCTCCACATTTGCTTCAGCCATGACTACGTCATTGGCTTCATTGGTGTTGGTGGTGGCAGCCTCAAGATTTTCAACCTCCACTTGATGAGCTGGAGGGTCGGGCACTGGCACGTTCACTTTGGGAACAACTTCTTCAGTAACGAGGGGAGTAGGGACACGTTCTTCTTCTTGTTTGTCACCGGCTGATGCAGCCGGATTGTCTTCAGTAGCTTTGGCTTCAGACATGGAGACATTCACAGTCGGAGTGGCTTCTGGAAACACTTGACGTGCAACAGATTGGTGGTGCACTTCTCCTTCTGGAACACTCGAAAGAGGGACTTGAGGCCTTGGTCCTTTGCGAAGCCTGCGTAATGCTGGCGATGCCTTTGGACATGGAGTTGGCTGGGCCTCATCCTCTTCTTCTTGCACAAGTGGTGTGACTTGTTGTTGTTGGGGAGTACTCGGGGAGTCTTGTTGTTGTGGGTGATCAGCCCATGATGCATCCTGAGCAATTGGCATCAGAGGACGACCAATGCTGATGAGTTCATTGTTCGTGAGAATAGGCGATGATACCAAGTTGTGTTCGATCTGAGGAAGAACTACATCATCTTCAACATTGTCATTGTGACCAATGTCTTCAGCAGCGGTGGGATTAACTGCTGGAATATCTTCAGCTTCATGAGCCTCTGTGGAAGCAGGCTCATGAACTATCATCCGTCGTTCTTGGTGTTCAGATGCAGGGTAAACCATTGAGATAGGTTCAACAACTAAGGGCTCTGTGGGAGCAGCCCGATTCTTCTTGGTTTTGCGCTTCTTCTTGGAGGGATCAACATCAGAGGCTTCAGGATTTTTCCTTTTTCTGGCATCAGCCTCGGTAGTCCTTGTCTTCTTCAGTTCAGAAGCGGTTGACCTGACCTTTGGCTTCAAGCCAGTCATGCTTCTTGGGAAGAGTATGCGAGGTTCTTCCTGCCTTGAAGGTGCAGATTGGTCAGTTGATGGCTTCTTCTTCGTTGTGGCCATTCTGGGGTCAATGCCAGGACGACCAAGAGCCTTGCGCTTCTCAGCCTCATTGTAGGCTTGCACACACTTGTCAGCCAGACTCTTCATATGCTCACAAGAGCCTTTAGCTTCTTCGCGCTTCTTGAGAAAGGCTTCTTTGAGCTCGTGCAGCATGATCTTGAAGTTTTTGACATCTTGCACGCTGAGCTTTGCAACATGCTTCTTGAACTGGGCTTTCTCATAGTCGATCTTGTGCTTCAGTTCAACGATGCGATGAGCAAGAGCTAGCTTAGAAGCAATGGCACCATTGAAAGAGACGCTAAGGCCAATGGAAAGTTGCAGATCATCAAAGCTGAGATTTGGGGTGTCAAACCACTCATCAATGAATTTATGGATGATTGCCACATCAAAGAGAGGCAAATCATTGAAGATCTCTGCTTCTTCCTTGCTCTTGATCAGTTGCTCAAGAGCATCATCTGCAAGATCTTCATCATTGGACAGATCAATGTGCTCTTCTCGCAGAATGGCAGCAGGAGTCAATGTCTGATCAGTATTCTTGACGATTTTCTTTTTCTTCTCCGTCTTCTTGGAGATACGTGATAGATCTTCAGACTGCACACTGTCTTCAGGAGGTGCAGTGGCCAGTGGCTTCGCATGTGAAGCTTTTGGAGGAGCAGCTGATCTTGAAACCTTAGCCATCTTTGGCTTCTGTGGCTTTGGAGTAGGAGCTGGGGCTTCATCAGTGTCAGCATCATCATCAGAATGATCCACTTTGGTACCTTGGACCGAGATGTGAGTGACGAGGCCATCAAGGTTGTAGAAAGGACCAATGACATTGGGTTCTGCATCACGTGGGCCGTCAACACGGGGAGCAGAGGGACCAGGGTTGAAGTCTAATCCCAATGACTTCTTGTTTTCCTTGGCCGATGCCTTTGCGTGCCGGAAGTTGCGCTTGAAGAGATCATCGTCACGACACCAGGGCAATGATGATGGGTCGGCATTTTCAGGCTGAGGTCCACGGACCATACAAGGATAGAAACCCTGTGCAATAGCTTCAGCTCTGTTCTTGGGTGGAAGGCCTCGATAGAGAATATCACCCCAAGGACTTTTGATAGCATTCTTCTTAGCATATTCCTGGGTCACAAACTTGTATTTGAACCATTGTTCAGACCAATATCGTCGAATCCATTGGATTCGTGTCTTGCGCTGATTATAATTCTCTTCAGGATCTGTCTTGTAAAGCTCTACGAGGTCATCAGGCAAATCTTTTGATGTTCCCCCACGATGCTGTCTGCCGCCCTTCCTTACTGATTTCTCGGCAGCCATGAACTTCAAACTGAATGGCTTCAACACGTTCAAAGGCTTTTGCTTGCTGGACAAACAGGAACTGGCTTCGGGAGAGTTAATGTGATGCTGTAAGAATTCTGCAAACGAATGCAGACTATGAGAACCAAGGGATTCTCCCATGGACATGTACCTGTGACAACATTAGAGATGCGAGGGAAGGGGAAGAGGTCATATGCATTCTCAGAAGATTTTGAAGATAAATCAGTTTGAAGACATTGACCTCATGATGCGAAGACATTCACTTATATGTTGAGAGTTGGTTCCAGATTTGTACGAATCCGTGAATAAGTACAAGTGAGGAATCTAACTAGATATGAAGCTTAAGTGAATATACTAGGCAGTATGAGATGCAAACAGAATAGATCTAACATTGTATAGGCAGAAACCAGTTTTGGCAAATAGGATGAATCTTTGAGGATCAAAAAGATGGTAAAAATAGAGTTGTATTTACCACACGAAGAACTGCTAGATGGGATGAATAGGATACCGAGCAGTTCAATCCATCGTGCCCTAACTTGGCGACGGAGGACACCAACGGCGGCGGCGGAGAGGACGATGTCCGCGGCCGGCGTGAGGACGGCGTCGGAGAAGTCGCGGCAGCTAAGCGCTTCGTCACCGGCGTTGTCGAGAGCTAGCGGTGGCGCTAGTGTTTTGACGAGGTGGAGAGGTGGAAGAAGGTTTTCTTTACCGCAGGGGACATGTATTTATAAGGAAGTGTGCGGCACAGCGCAATTACGCAGGTGCCCCTGGCAGTTCACATCTGAGGGGCACGTGGCAAGCATGCAACATACTCAGAGTTGTCCCACGTTCCCACGCCCACCAGGTTTGTTGGATGGTTGTTCCGGCTTCTCCGGATTTCAAACAATAAGGATGAATCATTTAAAACAGACTTAATGTTTGTCTCTGTGTCTTCTGCTGACAAGGATGCAGAGAAGACATTCGACAGTTTCAATAGAATGCATATGATTTGGACAGATAGAGTTTGAGATAGAAAGCATAGAGAGATTAGGGTCCGATCACATTCACTTAGTTCAAAAGATTCAACTAGGAAGACATAGCTATAAGTGAATGCTGTAGAGGACAGAACACTAGTATATATATCAGAAAGCAATCAAATCAACATAGTGAATAAAATCATGAAGATAAGTTGAAATTGAAGACAAACCAAATGCGAATACATTGCAGAAATAACGCCATGAGTGAAACATTTCAAACCGAGAAATTTGGTGGTGGCTTACCCACCGTATAGGAAGTATTAGACCTAGACATGGCGCACAATTACCGTGGAGCTCCGAAGTCAAATTCCACGTTAATGTATTCACACTCAGAATGTAAGTCTTCATTGATTGAAGATACACTTTACTTCGTGTGTTGCACATCTAAGTCATCAACATGCATAAGTGTTAGGATGTGTGCCTGATCACAGGACATTTGAGGATTCCAAGATATTTAGCTCACACCGTAACTTGCAAAACCTTTTCTCGTCCAAGGGATTTGTGAAGATATCTGCCAGTTGCTCTTCAGTGTTGACGTGAATGATGTCAATATCTTTCTTCATGACATGATCTCTAAGAAAGTGATGACGAATTTCAATGTGCTTTGTCTTCAAGTGCTGGACTGGATTGTTGGCAATCTTGATGGCGCTTTTGTTGTGGCAGAAGAGAGGTACTTGTTTCAGATTGATGCCATAGTCCTTGAGAGTTTGCTTCATCCATAGAAGCTGAGCGCAGCAAGATCCAGCAGCAATGTATTCAGATTCAGCAGTTGAGAGTGATACACAGTTCTGCTTCTTTGAAGACCAATAGACAAGTGATCGTCCCAGAAAGTGACATGTGCCTGATGTAGACTTGCGATCCACCTTGTCACCAGCATAATCAGCATCCGAGAATCCAACCAGATCAAATTTTGAGCCCTTTGGATACCATAATCCGAGTGTTGGGGTGTAAGCCAAATATCGAAGAATTCACTTCACAGCTAAGTGATGCGATTCCTTTGGTGCCGCTTGGAATAGAGCACACATGTAATCACTAAGCATAATATCTGGCCTAGATGCACATAGGTAAAGTAAGGAACCAATCATGGAGCGGTATTACCTTTTGATCGAACTCTTTACCATTGTCGTCGGGACCCATATGGTGTTTGGCTGGCATTGGCGTCGTATAACCTTTGCAATCTTGCATTCCAAACTTCTTCAGACAATATTTGAGGTATTTTTCTTGAGATATGAAGATGCCATTCCTTTGCTGACGAATTTGAAGACCAAGGAAGAACTTCAGCTCACCCATCATGGACATCTGATATTGCTCTTGCATCATGTATCCAAACTCATCACTATACTTCTGGTTGGTGCAGCCGAAGATAATGTCATCCACATATATTTGGCACACAAACAGTTCACCATCATATGTCTTCGTGAAGAGTGTGGGATCGAGGGATCCAGGTTTGAAGCCTTTGCTCTTCAGGAAGTCTTTGATCGTATCATACCAAGCGCGAGGAGCTTGTTTGAGGCCATACAGTGCTTTGTTTAGCTTGTACACCATATCAGGATGTTTTGGATCTTCAAAGCCAGGTGGTTGAGCGACGTATACTTCTTCTTCAATCTTGCCGTTGAGAAATGCACTCTTCACATCCATTTGATATAGCAAGATGTTGTGGTGGTTAGCATAGGCTAGCAGTATGCGAATAGCTTCAAGCCTAGCCACAGGAGCAAAAGTTTCATCAAAGTCAATTCCTTCAACTTGAGTATATCCTTGAGCCACAAGACGTGCTTTGTTTCTGACGACTTGACCATGCTCATCTTGCTTGTTTCGATATATCCATTTTGTGCCAATAATGTTATGCTTGCGAGGGTCAGGACGCTTGACTAGTTCCCAAACATTGTTCAGCTTGAACTGTTGAAGTTCTTCTTGCATAGCTTGTATCCATTCAGGTTCCATAAAGGCTTCAGCAACTTTCTTGGGATCTGATATTGACACAAAAGAAAAGTGCCCACAGAAATTTGCTAACTGTGTTGCTCTTGAGCGAGTAAGTGGACCAGGTGCATTGATGCTATCAATTATCTTCTCAATTTGTACTTCATTTGCAACTCGAGGATGAACTGGACGAATACCTTGCTCTTCCTGATCATTGTCATCATTGGGAGGATTGTCTTCAGTCTGAGCATTGTCTTCAGGTTGGTTAGGTGCAGAAATGATAAGTTCCTCTTCAGGCTGTGCTTCAGAAGGCATGATTTCACCAGTTCCCATCAGCTTGATAGATTCACTGGGCGGAGCTTCGTCTAGTGTACTTGGCAGGAGCTCTCTTTGTGAACCATTGGTTTCATCAAATCGCACGTCCACAGTTTCAATGATTTTGTAGAGATAGAGGTTGAAGACTCTGTAAGAGTGCGAGTCCTTTCTGTAGCCGAGCATGAAGCCTTCATGAGCTTTAGGTGCAAATTTTGACTTCTGATGGGGATCCTTGATCCAGCACCTAGCTCCAAATACTCTCAAGTAGCTGGCATTTGGCTTCTTGCCAGTAAGGAGCTCATAGGATGTTTTGTTCAGAAGCTTATGGATGTAAACACGGTTGATGACGTGACATGTTGTATCAATAGCTTCATGCTAGAACTTTCTTGGTGTCTTGTACTTGTCGAGCATTGTTCGAGCCATCTCAATGAGTGTTCTGTTCTTGCACTCTACGATGCCATTTTGCTGAGGTGTGTATGGAGCAGAGAACTCATGAGTGATTCCCATTGTATCCAGAAAAAGATCAAGCCTGGTGTTCTTGAACTCAGTGCCGTTGTCACTTCTGATATGCTTGATCTTGACGCCATAATTGTTCATGGCTCGATTGGCGAAGCGTCTGAAGACATCTTGCACTTCAGTCTTGTAGAGAATTATGTGCACCCATGTATATCTTGAGTAGTCATCAACAATGACGAAGCCATAGAGACAAGCAGTTGTTGTGAGGGTAGAGTAGTGAGTAGGGCCAAATAAGTCCATGTGTAACAGCTCGAAGGGTTGAGATGTCGTCATGATTGTCTTCGAGGGGTGCTTTGCCCTAGTCATCTTTCCAGCTTCGCAGGCACCACACAATGATCCTTCTTGAACTTGACACCCTCGATGCCTATGACATGCTTCTTCTTGGTGAGTGTGTGTAAGTTCCTCATGCCAGCATGCCCCAGCCTCTGATGCCAGAGCCAGCATTCTGAAGCTTTTGCAAGAAGACATATGGCAAGTTGTGGATCTGCTGAGAAATCTACCATGTATAGATCATCTTTCTGATACCCTTCAAAGACTAGAGACTTGTCAAATTCCATTAGTACAAGGCAACGATATTTTCCGAATAGCACAATCATGTTCAAGTCACAAAGCATCGAGACAGACATTAAGTTGAAACCAAGGGATTCAACAAGCATCACTTTATCCATGTGTTGATCCTTTGAGATTGCAACTCTACCTAGACCCAATACCTTGCTTTTACCAGTGTCAGCAAATGTGATGTGACTCTTGTCTGATGGACGTAAGGTTGAGTCCATGAGAAGACTTCGATCACCAGTCATATGATTAGTGCATCCGCTATCCATAATCCATTCTGAAGCATGAGGTGTCATACCCTACAGTACAGTTAGGGGGATAGGCTTCACCAAGAGCATTGTGAAGCATAAACATTTGGCGGGCAAGAGGATTATTGAAGCTCAGATCAAGATTAGGACTGATAGGATGAATGACAAACAATTCAGGAGCAAAATACATAGTGAGACCATTTGGGCATTTGATCTTGTGCCCTACAAGATGTTTTAGGTCCCCAACAATAGCATCAGATACCTTTGATTTTCGGCTGGAGACCCTTCCCTGCAAAAGAAAGTTAATTCTTCTTAACCACCCACATCTTCAGGGGTGGCTTAGAAGCAATGAGTCTAAGTGCAGCATCTGAGAACTTCGGCTTTGGAACCCTAGCAAATAGCCTTGCAGGAGATGAATGATACTCATATGAATAAGCAGAAAAGTTCTTAGTTCTATGAACGTAGCGGTTTGAAGACACACGCTCATATTCATAAGTTGGAGTACGATTTCCCTGCAAAACATTGGCGTTAGGGTGACTCAGGTGAGTCCTCTGTCTGTATGAAGCCTTTGGAACATGTGACGCCTTAGGTCTGGGGTTTGTCTTCTTCCCTGGTGGTGTCATGATCACATTCACTGGAAGATTCTCAAGACAGCTTTTGGGAACCCAGATCTTCTTCATAGGTGGTCCATTCCTGCAGTTAGTACCAATATACCTGGCAAACACTTCACCATTCTGATTCTTGAACAACTTATAGTTTGCATCAAGGGATTCATCAATGATAATAGGATTAGCATAGGTAAAGCCAGATAAGGTGGATGGATCCACTGAAGGTCCCTTTGCAGCAACCCATGTGGTTTTGGGATACTGCTCAGGCTTCTAGTAGGAACCACCAACATTCATTTTCCTCTCGAACCCAACACCCTTTTTCCTAGGGTTTCGGTTCAGAATCTGCTTTTTAAGGACATCGCAAAGTGTCTGATGTCCTTTCAGACTTTTATTCATCCCTGTTTCAAGCAATGTCTTCAACCTAGCATTTTCATCAGCAATAGTAGTGGTATCCTCCGCAGAGGGGTTAGTTACCACATCAGTAGTTGAAGACAATGCAACAGTAGCAGCAGTGGAACATTCAGCAACAGAGGTAGCGTTATCACGCTCAAGGCATTTCAGACATGGTGGTTCAAATCCATCTAGAGCGGGACTGATCTGTTGAGCGCGAAGTGACTCATTATCTTTTTGAAGATCTTCATGAGCCGCTCTCAATTTCTCAAGCTCTTGCTTCCTTTGAAGATAATCATAGGAGAGCTTTTCATGAGTGGTTGAGAGCGTTTCATGAAGACTTTCAAGTTCTTGGTACTTAGCATGAAGATTTTTTATGTCTTCAACTAAGGACTGTGAACGTGTCATTTCCGCGTCCAATAGGTCATCGCTTTTGTCTAACAGTTTTTGAGTATGTTCCATAGCTTTTTGTTGTTCAGTTGCAATTTTAGCAAGTGTTTTGTAGCTGGGTTTGGATTCACAGTCAGAGTCATATTCACTTGATGTTTGAAAGTAAGCATCACGTGATTTTACCTTGGCACCATGTGCCATGAAGCAGTAGGTGGGAGCAGGATCGTCCTTGTCATCAGCTTCAGTGTTGGTGTGGAAGTCATTGTCTTCAGTGTTGAAGATGGACTTGGCAACATAGGCTGTGGCTAGAGCGAGACTTGCAACGCCAGGGTCGGACTCCTCTTCAGACTCCACCTCCGCCTCCTCAGAGGCAGACTCCTCCTCTGAATCCATTTCCTTGCCAACAAAAGCACGAGCCTTGCCAGATGAGCTCTTCTTATGAGATGAAGACCTTGATGAGGACTTGGAAGAAGACTTTGAAGATTTCTTCTTCTTCTTGTCATCAGAATCATATTCCTTGCTCTTCTTCTTCTTCTTCTTCTTCTTCTTCTTCTTCTCATTGTCCCACTGTGGACACTCAGAGATATAGTGTCCAGGTTTCTTGCACTTGTGACATGTTCTCTTCTTGTTGTCATGAGTGGGAGCTTCATCATTTCTTGAGCTAGATCGTGAAGACTTTGTGAAGCCCTTCTTCTTAGTGAACTTCTGGAACTTCTTCACAAGCATAGCAAGTTCCTTTCCAATGTCTTCAGGATCATCAGAACCGCAGTCAGATTCTTCTTCAGATGAGGAAACAACTTTTGCCTTCAAAGCGCGAGTTCGGCCATAGTTGGGACCATAGATATCTCTTTTCTCAGAAAGCTGGAACTCATGTGTGTTGAGCCTCTCAAGTATATTAGATGGATCGAGTGTCTTGAAGTCAGGGCGTTCTTGTATCATGAGGGCAAGGGTGTCAAAGGAGCTGTCAAGTGATCTCAGTAGTGTCTTGACGATTTCATGCTTGGTAATCTCAGTGGTGCCGAGAGCATCAAGCTCATTTGTGATGTTGGTGAGGCGATCAAACATGAGCTGGACATTTTCATTGTCGTTTCTCTTGAAGCGGTTGAAGAGGTTGCGAAGAACACTGATCCTTTGATCTCTCTGGGTTGAGATGCCTTCGTTGACCTTGGATAGCCAGTCCCAGACTAGCTTCGACGTTTCCAGAGCACTCACACGACCATACTGTCCTTTGGTCAGATGACCTCAGATAATGTTCTTGGCGGTAGAGTCCAGTTGAATGAACTTCTTGACATCAGTAGGGGTGACACCTTCACCAGTTTTGGGAACGCCGTTCTTGACGACATACCAGAGGTCGACATCAATGGCTTCAAGATGCATGCGCATCTTATTCTTCCAGTAGGGATATTCAGTTCCATCGAACACGGGGCAATCAGCGGAGACTTTGATTATCCCTGCAGTCGACATAGCTAAAACTCCAGGTGGTTAAACCGAATCACACAGAACAAGGGAGTACCTTGCTCTGATACCAATTGAAAGTGCTAGTTATCGACTAGAGGGGGGGGGGGTGAATAGGCGATTTTTATGAAAGTCTTCAAAACGTGTAAGTTTCGAAGACAAACAATAAAAATGACCTAATTAATATGCAGCGGAAGATAAACTACAACAAGCAAACCATAGTCAAGTATGCAATAATGTGAAAGTACAAAGACTAATAGCAGCTTGGTAGTAAGGATCAGGATGGAAGATAGTATGAAGCCAACCAACGATAGTAGTCAAGCAATGAAGTCAAACAGGTACAACAAATAGGCAATGACTTCATGAAGACAAACTCTAAGTAAAGGGAGGGAGAGGATAGAACCAGTCACTTGTTAAAGACACATGATTTGTTGGACCAGTTCCAGTTGCTGTGATAACTGTACGTCTGGTTAGGGAGGCTGAGATTCAACTCAGAAGACCGCGTCTTCATCTTATTCCCCTTGAGCTAAGGACACACAATCCTTGCCCAATCACTCTGGTAAGTCTTCAAGGTAGACTTCCGAACCTTCACAGACTTCGTTCACCAGCGATCCACAATGACTCTTGGATGCTCAGAACGCGACGCCTAACCGGTTGGAGGATACACAGTCCTCAAGTGTAATAAGTCTTCAGGTCACGCAGACAGAAAGGCTTCAGTGATGCCTAACACTCTTTGGCTCTGGGTGTTTGGGCTTTGTCCTCGCAAGGATTTCTCTCTCTCAAAGGCTTCAAGGTGGGTTGCTCTCAAACGACAAAAGCCGTGCACTAACTCTGAGCAGCCACCAATTTATGGTGTAGGGGGTGGGCTATTTATAGCCACAAGGCAACCCGACCTGATATGTCCGAAATGACCCTGGGTCACTAAGGAACTGACACGTGTTCCAATGGTCAAATTTCAAACACACACGACAACTTTACTTGGGCTACAAGCAAGGCTGACTCATCCAACTCTGGATAAGATTTGCTCTCATTGTCTTTGCTCGAAGACATAGGATTTGGGTTGAGCATCACTTCAGTCATTCTGACTTTGTTCACTTGGACCCCACTTAACAGTACAGTGGTTCCTATGACTCAAGAAAGAAGAAAAGGAAACAACGAAACGACACAGTCTTCGCGCTCCATAGTCTTCACTCAATGTCTTCTCATGTCATAGTCTTCAATATGAATATCTTCACATACCACCATTGTCGTCAATGTCTTCATACATTTTTAGGGGTCATCTCCGGTAGGTAAACCGAATCAATGAGGGACACTACCTGCGTTATCCTGCAATTCTCACAAACGCATTAGTCCCTCAACCAAATTTGTCGTCAATACTCCAAAACCAACTAGGGGTGGCACTAGATGCACTTACAGAGGCCACATGAGAAATATTGTCATTAGGAGTAGGTGTGGAACACTAAGTAGCAGACCCACTGTTCCCAGCAACATTGTTTTTTACTAATCTTGTGATTACTATTCGCAGTGTCCATATCCTCTCAAAGAAGGTCATCTTCACTAGTATCAAACTCCTCTTCAGTGTGATTTTTTTGAGAGGGATTATCATCAGGGCCTGGAGGCATGTCTTGCCCACTTCCTGGTCCGGTTTCCACAGTGAACTTAAGTAGATGCAGCTCATGATTAATCTCCACTATTCTGTCTCTAGGAATCTTGGAGGGATCTCTTACAACAATCTGAATCCTAACCTTCTCATAAAAGCTCCTGAAGATAGTATGCCAATCTACATTAACCAGAACACCAAGCATAGTAGATATCTGAGCAATGATGTTCCAAGAGATCCATTTAGGAGGTATTCCTTCAATTACAATCCAAGTTTCCTCCAAATAGTCAAAGGCTGGTATTTCTCCATTCCAGTCACTAAAGGAAATAGTCACCCCTTCCTTCTTTAGATTGATGGAGTGGTATTCCACCAACTCTTTGATCTTTTTATGACAGGGAAACCTGACGATGAATTTTTTACTGTCATATCTCATGATCTGCCAAGGTCAGTTGGTTTTCCACATATCAGAAAAGCAAACACCCAGCTCTGCTTCATTGATCTCTCCTTTTTCAACTAAGACTAGCCCAACATTACCAAAGTTCAGCCAATCACTGTCTTCCTTGCCCCCAGTCTCTATGTGGAAAAAACCCAGACCATTGCTGGCACTCCCCCAATACATAGCAGCTGGATAAGGTTTGTACCAGGTGGGGAAAGAATCCATGTGGTGACCAGGGGTTTTGCACATGAAGCAAACCTTGGAGGAGGAGCACATACCAACAAAATGACCTGGAAGGCCACAATTGTAACAGATAGCTCCAATATACTTGGGATCAATGTTGAAGGAAGATGAGTCCTCATTTGAAGCAGCTTGCACTGCTGTCTGCATGTTCTTCTGATTCTTCTTCTTATTCTTGCTGGACTCTGGCTGACTGCTCTGCACACTGCCTCCGGTTGAAGATCCACTCCCCCCATACTGAATTTGCTGCATCTGCGGGGTAAATGCCTGAGGAAAAACTTGAGTTGGAGGTAGATATTGGAAAGGAAAATTTTGCTGATTCTGCCAAGGCGACAATTGTTGCATCTGTTGCATCTGTGGGTACCCAAATATTTGTCCTCCTGACTGCATCATAGCTTGTGCCGAGCCAAGCGGGAAAATCGGAGGCTTGGCATAGATCGACATTGGAGGCGGAGCAGGAACTGGCACCTGAGCTGCCACCTGAGGTGGAGGCGGCGGCACAACCCCCTCTTGGCCTTGCGGAGTAGGAGCAGGCGGACGACCATTGCGTCCCCTCACTGGGCCATATCTTCCTCCGTGAGAGCTATTGTCTCGTCCTCCTCCCGCCATCTTGACGATCGATGCAATGGTGATCTTCCCGGCTTTCCTCGCCCAATGGTCGCGTGAGAAGGAATTTTTTTGGAGCAGGTAGGTGGTCTGAATCTCCAATCGGATGGCAATCTGACTCAGAGAACTCTCCCATGGCGAATTTATCCTTCCGAATCTAAACCAGGTTGGCACGCCTGGGGATAGGGGGACGAACCCTAGCCCCTCTTCGACCCACCCTCACCTGGTGCGGATCCAGATCACGGGGGGGGGGGTGCCTTTTGTACGGGCGCAACCACTCCCCCCTCCCGCACCGCAGGTGACTGTGCAGGCGGGGTCCGAAACCAACTGCTCACTGACCAGCAGGGCCCTCATGGCAGTGACTCTGCCCTGTCCCACAGCTCTTCTCTCCGGAGACCCAAAGGAACACGATAGCGGTGAAACTTGCCTCTTAGCATCGCCTTCTCCCCGCGACACAGGCGAATCTGGAGGTGTAGCACCTCCACCAGGATTCAAACTCGTAGGGACGCCAGCGGCCAGAACGAGGAGTCTATCAACGCGCCGGTAGGCAGCACCCCCAGTAGACCCTCCCATCTCTTCGCTCGCCGGGGATCCTCTGATTTCGCCTCCGCCCTCGCCCACTGGATGAAATCGACCGACGGGGAGACAAGGAATGGAGGCATCCTTTGCCTCTCCGCCACTGTGGCCTCGTCGTAAATCCTCTTTGCCAACACCCTCTGCTCTTCCTCGGCCCTCAATCGACAAACCTCTGCATATCTGGTCGCCGCAGCTTGCGTCTCCGGATCTCTCACCGCCAGCACCGCCAGGTCTCCTGCCTTCCACTCCTGAACCCGCTGGATCCATGCGAAAGTCGCATCGCGGATCCTGGTCGCCCTTTCCGCCCACCCCCAGTCTCCGGTGGCATGAGCACCGCCTGCGGAAACAGTGAGATCAATCTCACCATATCCGAGAAGGTCTCGTGGTCTATCGGCGGATCTCTCGCGGGTGTAGGGGAAGGGGAAATGGGAGCAGCTCCAGTCACCGGGCTCGGCCCATGCCGCCGGGGAGGCATGGCGCAGGGCGCGTGCAGCTAGATCTGCGGCGGGGGCAATGGCGTGCGCTGGGTGAGGGGTCGCCGTCGCGAGGGAGCGGGGGGAGCGACGCGCTATGGCTATCGGTTCAAGAAAACTATATGGAGTAAAATGAATGAATCTATGTTTTGTTAAAATAAGTACTCCCTTACTTGTCGCTGCAACGGATGTATCTTCCGTTTCAGCGACAAGTAATATGGATCAGAGGGGAAGAAATAATCTGAATAGAAAAACTCACATCGTGTCTTTTTTTCCCAAGAGAGGAGCGATATCTAGACCATAAGCCCTTCAGGTAGCCCTAGACGAAAACATGGAAGACAAAAGCGAAAGAATATTACTACTTAAAAAGATTTACTTCTATGTCCCTCCCATAAGCCTTTCAAGTGTTCCCCCCTTTCATCAACCATTAGGCCCACGACTAGGGTTAGCCCCGCTCCCCGAGCCGCCGCCGCCGCCGGCCGCCCCCTCCCGCCTCCGTCGGCCACCGCAGCGCTGTCCCCGCCTCCCTGTCACGCCCAATATGCGACCCTATCCAAAAGGAACTCGAAGGTCCCACCAAGGATAGACCCGCATATTGAAACGCTTTTGCAAGGTGGATATCATTACATCAACATTACATAATAGATAGGGATACACACAAAAGGCATACAATGCCACATGATTACAACATCAACACAATACATAAGAGCATCATCCGACTACAGATGAAACACAAATAGAAACTCAAACAACATCCACCCTGCTAGCCCAGGCTGCCGACCTGGAACCTATCCCCTGATCGAAGAAGAAGCAGAAGAAGAACTCCAAGACAAGCAAACATCGCTCTCACGTTAGGGTCATCGCAAAACCTGTACCTGCAACTGTTGTTGTAGTAATCTGTGAGCCACGAGGACTCAGCAATCCCATTACCATGGGTATCAAAACTAGCAAAGCTTAATGGGTAAGGAAGAGGTAAAGTGGTGAGGTTACAGCAGCAACTAAGCATATATGGTGGCTAACATACGCAAATAAGAGCGAGAAGAGAGCAAGCGGAACGGTCGTGAAGCTAGCAATGATCAAGAGGTGATCCTGAACTCCTACTTACGTCAAACATAACCCAGAAACCGTGTTCACTTCCCGGACTCCGCCGAGAAGAGACCATCACGGCTACACACACGGTTGATGCATTTTAATTCGGATCTGGTGTTAAGTTATCTACAACCGGACATTAACAAATTCCCATCTGCCACATAACCGCGGGCATGGCTTTCGAAAGTTTAAACCCTGCAGGGGTGTCCCAACTTAGCCCATGATAAGCTCTCACGATCAACGAAGGATATACCTTCTCCCAGGAAGACTTGATCAGACTCGGAATCCCGGTTTACAAGACATTTCGACAATGGTAAAACAAGACCAGCAAAGCCGCACGATGCACCGACAATCCCGATAGGAGCTGCACATATCTCGTTCTCAGGGCAACACCGGATGAGCAATCCGTACAACTAAAACCAGACCTCAAGTTTCCCTGAGGGGGCGCTGTAAAGGGCTCTAGTTCGGACCAACACTTAGACAAGCACTGGCCCAGGGGGGGCTATAATAAAGATGACCCTCGGGTTAATTACTCCCAAGGGAAATGTAGGTGGTGGTGAGGCAAATGGTAAAGCCAAGGTTGGGCCTTGCTGGAGGAGTTTTATTCAAGGCAAACTATCAAGGGGGTCCCATAAATCACCCAACCGCGTAAGGAACGCAAAATCCGGGAACATAACACCGGTATGACGGAAACTAGGGCGGCAAGAGTGGAACAAAACACCAGGCATAAGGCCGAGCCTTCCACCCTTTACCAAATATATAGATGCATTAATTAAATAAGAGATATTGTGATATCCCAACAAAATCCTGTCCACCATGGAGAATCTTCAAACTTCACCTGCAACTAGCAACGCTATAAGAGGGGCTGAGCAAAGCGGTAACATAGCCAATAAACGGTTTTCTAGGAAGGGTGTCAAAGGTTAGAGGTTCATGGCAATTTGGGAGGCTTGAAGAACAAATGATAGGTAGCGCAGCAAAGCGATAGAACGAAGCAACTAGCATAGCAATGATAGTAGTGAGATCCAGGGTAGCGGTCATCTTGCCTGAAATCCCGCAAGGAAGAAGAACGAGTCCATGAAGAAGATGAAGCCACGAAGATGAACCAAGCGTAGACGAACGAATCCTCACGATCGCAACGAAACGGGAAATATCGAGAAGAAGCACACAACATGGTAAACACACCACACATGAACAAGGCATGATGCACAACAAGCATGATGCATGACAAAGCTACATGGAGCTACTCATGGCAAAAGATGATGCATACAAGACCAACGCATCCAAGCAAGTTTAAATGAGGCCGGGAACAACATATAACAATTCTGGTAAGTCCTCATATGCAAATTTTGAAATTGGTCCAGATCTGAACAAACATTAAGTTGAAGTTATTAAACAGCAAGTTAAAGAGCACCACGAGGATCTACACGAAATTCTAGTCAAGTTACATATAAAGTTCATATAATTCGGAGTTACGGCCTAGAAGATATGAGCAAAACAAGTTAAACATGGCATTGATGCAAAATGCACCTAAACATCAAGCAAACACCTCAAAACAAGGATGCAACATGATAATATGAAGCTACATGCAAAATCAAGCAAGTTTCATATAGAGCACACTCAAAACAGAGCAACGGTTCAACACATACACTCCAAACATGATATAGCAACAATCTGTCCATAATAGCAACTAGGCATATTGCAAGCATCAAAACAATATGCTACAGCACCTCAATATGAAAACAAAAGGCATGGTCATGAAGTAAAGGTAAAGCATAACAAAACATGAACACTGAGCTATCTCCAGAAAACACTAGAACATGCTCAAAAGGACATGGCAAGATTGCAAATAGTAACAGTTTCAGACTTTAGCAGAAATAACATCAGGTTGCAATGTTTAGAGCTATCAAACGACATGTTACAGGAACTTATCATGGCAAACAAAGGCATGGCATGAATCTGCTAAATTCATAGAACAAAAGTCCCCTACTGACCAAGAGCCAAAAGGGCACAAAAAATATGATGGCACCCATGTAAACATGGCAAGTTATATGACAGATTCATACATGGCAGGAACAACAATAAGTAGGCACGTTGGTGAGCTTTAACCACTCACTACAGAGCAATACATGGCATGGCAAGGCAACCAACAGTAATAAGACATGTTTATGAAGCTAAGCATGGCAAGAGAAAGTTCATAGGGTGCATGGATCACTAGGAAATCACATGGCAAAACTGAACATCATGTTAACAGGCTGACATCAACATCATTTAGCAAGTTTGGAGCAAGATATGAACAATCTACAGCAAGATATAAATGCAACCAGGGGCATGGATGGATAGCTCATAACCATATGTACAAAACATCCTTACTGAAGTATCTCAAAATAAGCATGGATCTCTCTGTAGCATCAAGTTTACATGGCATAAAAATAACAGCAGAACAGGGACTGAAATCAGCAACATCACGAGGCCTAGTTTACATGCTTGTGCTAGTCACCACATTGATCACAAAAATACATGGCATACACCCCTAGAAAGATGGCATGGCATAGATCAAAACACATGTAGACATCAACCTCATAGGATGCACATATCAAACATGGCAAAAATGACAAATGAGCATGTTATAATAGTTTCAGCAGATTAACAGCAACATGCACTCTTGCAATGATGATTCGGTCATCAAGATGAACTCAAATGAACATGATGCAATGGAATGAAATGAAGTACTCGTTGAGACGAATAATTTGACATATTACACGCACGAAATGGAGCAGTATGCAGCAAGTTATGATGCGATGAACATGGCATGATTATGCAAAATATTTCGGGACAACCAAATTTCTCACCCCGGGAGAAGGTCAATGGCGGCGTGGATCTCGCCGGAATCCCATCGGAGTCGAGGAAGAACTCGCCGGAGATGGGGAGGAGGTGTCCGGAGCTCGGGGAAGACGTCGGGGAGGCCGGGGCGGATGGATCCGGCGGGGAGCGGGAGGTCCGGCGCGGCGGCGGGCGACGGGCGCGGCCGGCGGCC
>NC_057807.1:511915795-511917997 GCF_018294505.1 Triticum aestivum
TCCGGTGGCGGCGGGAGGAAGAGGACTAGGGTTTGGACCCGGATTTGGACGGGGGAAGGTATATATATAGTTTTTGGGAGCTAGGAGAGTCCAAATGGAGCACGGTTTTCGCCCACACGATCGTGATCGAACGACCGAGATGATGGAGGGGAGTTTGCTAGGTTATGGGCCACTTTGGAAGGGGTGTTGGGCTGCACACAAAAGAGGGCTTTTACGGTTACCCGGTTAACCGTCGGAGTATCAAATGACCTCCAAATGGCACGAAACTTGACAGGCGGTCTACCGGTGCTATACCAAGGCCGCTTGGCAAACCTCGGTCCATTCCGAGAAAGTTTAACACCCGCACATGAGAAGAGGTAAAAGGGGGCGCCGGAGGACATAGGAGTGCCGGATTGCAAAACGGACAACGGGGAAAATGCTCGGATGCATGAGACGAACACGTATGCAAAATGAGATGCACATGATGACATGATAAAATGCAACACGCAAGCAAATGACATGGCAAGGATGGCCAATAACTGGCAGACACCTGGCGCATCGGATCTGGGGCATTACAACACTCCTCCACTAACAAGAGATCTCGTCCCGAGATCTTAGGACCGAGACGGAAGGGATAAGGGATGAGGTGAAACAAGAACTCAAGAGAAGAATCAAAGAATCGAGAGCACTCGAGAAGAAGAGAGGAGCGACGAGAATGACAAGAATCGAAGCTCACGAAATCAGATAGACTAAGAAACCACTCCGGTTAGAACAAGATGGAAAATGAATGAACAAAAGAATTTAGACGACACTCCGGCTGAACATGGAAAGAATAGAACACGAGCTTGAGAGGATGGAATGATACTTGATGAACTCTTGAAGAGTGAATTAAATCATGAAGATCCACCATGAAGAACTCCGGTGACAAAAGGATGATGAGATAAAATTTAAGGATGAAAGAATAAGATGAGCATTGCGATGATTTAGATGGAGGTTCCGACGAAATGGCTGAGAAAATTGAACTCCGGAAAAGAAAAGATGAAACACTTGGAACTAGAATTTATTCATCAAGAACAAACTCCGAAGGATGGGATTACTCACTTGAATGAAATAAGAATACGATTTATTGTATGCTTATCCTTCCTCAAATTAAATTGATGACAAGCAATGGATTTTTCATACTACTTATTCTTCTTGAAAAAGATTAAGGGAAATATGGCGCAAAACTTGAGAAAGTCTTCATGAACCACCGGTAGGATTGGAAAGAACAAATGGATTAATATGATAAACAAGGAAAAGAATCTTGAACGAACCACCGTAAGAATTTGGAAATGACTGATGAAAGAGAATGAATCACCGGGAAGAATTAGAAGAACCAATAAGCTAGAAGGGATTTAGATGCAAAAGAATAAAAAAATCATGAGCTGATTAAAGAACACTTGAATGAAGCACCGGGATAAATAGAGAACGATAACTGGAATGATGGCCTCCGATGAAAAGAAAACGTGAAAACAACTCCTGACATACTCCTGATGGGTAAGAAAAGGAATATCTGATGAATGGAATAATTCGAGACGATAGCATGAAACTAGAACCACGAATCTTCGAGAGAATAAACAGGATTTAGAGGAAAAACTCTTCTTCAATCTTCAAATGATGACGAGAAACACCACCAAAATTACTGAGATACTCCGGGAGAACGAAAAGAGGAAAGATTGAACCAAAATGAAAAGAATTTGAGAGCGGTCTTGGAGAAGACATGTGACTGATGAAATTCATTCTTACGTCACACTTGAAAAGAATTTGGAATAGCTCCGGAATAATTAGAAGAGTCAGGTAAGATCCTGGGAAAAAAACCTGTGGGTTAGGGCCCACTAAAAGAAATAAAACACCGTTGCAAAGAATTGTTGAACAGATAGATTATGCACCGGAACAATTGAAATATTTGAATGAGGTGACAACCACAAATTAATTGGAACACAGACGAATCTTCTGAGATGTATTGAACACTCCGGAAGGATAAACTGGCGAGAGGCGAACGAGCAGGGAAAATACTTGATCCACGGAAAAGAATGTGATCAACCCGAAAAACTTAAATTGAAATCCACCAAAAAAGAAAAGAGATGAAGAATGACGAATGAGACGAGAATTCACCGGTTGAAATGATTGAGGGAAGACTGAAGAGGCTCCACACGAATGAAATTGATGGTCGACAGAGACTCA
>NC_057807.1:511918380-511922465 GCF_018294505.1 Triticum aestivum
GGGAAAAAACAAAGGCAACTTGGAAGGAGAAACCGACGAATATCTTAAAGAGAAAACACCGGTTAAAATCATTGAGGAAATAAAGCAAAGACTTTGCACGAGTAGGAAGGATACTCGATTACGGACTCCGGTACCAAGAAGAAAAGGGTGGGCGGGTGGGAAAAGAAAACAACTGAGGATTGAACGCAAAGATGAAGAGGCTCGAGTCAACTTGACGAGAAATGCACCGGATCAAAAGAGCTGAGAACCAACGATCGAAAAAACCAACTGCGTGATCCTAAAGAAAAATTTGAAAGGGAAGAGGAGTAATTCAAAACACCTACGTCAAGATTCCTCACCAGAGCGACGAAGGGGCTGAGGAGTAAAAAGAATTCCTACTCTCCGATATAACTAGACTCCGAAAACAGTTTTCTTCTAGACTCAACAACGGCCAAACTACACGATCAATCAAGGGGGCTCCTAAGGTCGGTCGAGGCTCTGATACCAACTTGTCACGCCCAATATGCGACCCTATCCAAAAGGAACTCGAAGTTCCCACCAAGGATAGACCCGCATATTGAAACGCTTTTGCAAGGTGGATATCATTACATCAACATTACATAATAGATAGGGATATATAAAAAAGGCATACAATGCCACATGATTACAACATCAACACAATACATAAGAGCATCATCCGACTACAGATGAAACACAAACAGAAACTCAAATGACATCCACCCTACTAGCCCAGGCTGCCGACCTGGAACCTATCCCCGGATCGAAGAAGAAGCAGAAGAAGAACTCCAATACAAGCAAACATCGCTCTCACGTCAGGGTCATCGCAAAACCTGTACCTGCAACTGTTGTTGTAGTAATCTGTGAGCCACGAGGACTCAACAATCCCATTACCATGGGTATCAAAACTAGCAAAGCTTAATGGGTAAGGAAGAGGTAAAGTGGTGAGGTTGCAACAGCGACTAAGATTATATGGTGGCTAACATACACAAATAAGAGCGAGAAGAGAGCAAGCGGAACGGTCGTGAAGCTAGCAATGATCAAGAGGTGATCCTGAACTCCTACTTACGTCAAACATAACCCAAAAACCGTGTTCACTTCCCGGACTCCGCCGAGAAGAGACCATCACGGCTACACACACGGTTGATGCATTTTAATTAGGATCTGGTGTTAAGTTATCTACAACCGGACATTAACAAATTCCCATCTGCCACATAACCGCGGGCACGGCTTTCGAAAGTTTAAATCCTGCAGGGGTGTCCCAACTTAGCCCATGATAAGCTCTCGCGATCAACGAAGGATATACCTTCTCCCAGGAAGACCCGATCAGACTCGGAGTCCCGGTTTACAAGACATTTTGACAATGGTAAAATAAGACCAGCAAAGCCGCCCGATGCACCGACAATCCCGATAGGAGCTGCACATATCTCGTTCTCAGGGCAACACCGGATGAGCAATCCGTACAACTAAAACCAGACCTCAAGTTTCCCTGAGGGGGCGCTGTAAAGGGCTCTTGTTCGGACCAACACTTAGACAAGCACTGGCCCGGGGGAGGGGGGCTATAATAAAGATGACCCTCGGGTTAATTACTCCCAAGGGAAATGTAGGTGGTGGTGAGGCAAATGGTAAAACCAAGGTTGGGCCTTGCTGGAGGAGTTTTATTCAAGGCGAACTGTCAAGGGGGTCCCATAAATCACCCAACCGCGTAAGGAACGCAAAATCCGGGAACATAACACCGGTATGACGGAAACTAGGGCGGCAAGAGTGGAACAAAACACCAGGCATAAGGTCGAGCCTTCCACCCTTTACCAAATATATAGATGCATTAATTAAATAAGAGATATTGTGATATCCCAACAAAATCCTGTCCACCATGGAGAATCTTCAAACTTCACCTGCAACTAGCAACGCTATAAGAGGGGCTGAGCAAAGCGGTAACATAGCCAATCAACGGTTTGCTAGGAAGGGTGTCAAAGGTTAGAGGTTCATGGCAATTTGGGAGGCTTGAAGAACAAATGATAAGTAGCGCAGCAAAGCGATAGAACGAAGCAACTAGCATAGCAATGATAGTAGTGAGATCCAGGGTAGCGGTCATCTTGCCTGAAATCCTGCAAGGAAGAAGAACGAGTCCATGAAGAAGATGAAGCCACGAAGATGAACCAAGCGTAGACGAACGAATCCTCACGATCGCAACAAAATGGGAACTATCGAGAAGAAGCACACAACATGGTAAACACACCACACATGAACAAGGCATGATGCACAATAAGCATGATGCATGACAAAGCTACATGGAGCTACTCATGGCAAAAGATGATACATACAAGACCAACACATCCAAGCAAGTTTAAATGAGGCCGGGAACAACATATAACAATTCCGGTAAGTCCTCATATGCAAATTTCGAAATTGGTCCAGATCTGAACAAACATTAAGTTGAAGTTGTTAAACAGCAAGTTAAAGAGCACCACAAGGATCTACACAAAATTCTAGTCAAGTTACATATAAAGTTCATATAATTCGAAGTTACGGCCTAGAAGATATGAGCAAAACAAGTTAAACATGGCATTGATGCAAAATGCACCTAAACATCAAGCAAACACCTCAAAACAAGGATGCAACATGATAATATGAAGCTACATGCAAAATCAAGCAAGTTTCATATAGAGCACACTCAAAATGGAGCAACGGTTCAACACATACACTCCAAACATGATATAGCAACAATCTGTCCATAATAGCAACTAGGCATATTGCAAGCATCAAAACAATATGCTACAGCACCTCAATATGAAAACAAAAGGCATTGTCATGAAGTACAGGTAAAGCATAACAAAACATGAATACTGAGCTATCTCCAGAAAACACTAGAACATGCTCAAAAGGACATGGCAAGATTGCAAATAGTAACAGTTTCAGACTTTAGCAGAAATAACATCAGGTTGCAATGTTTAGAGCAATCAAACAACATGTTACAGGAACTTATCATGGCAAACAAAGGCATGGCATGAATCTACTAAATGCATAGAACAAAAGTTCCTTACTGACCAAGAGCCAAAAGGGCACAGAAAATATTATGGCACCCATGTAAACATGGCAAGTTATATGACAGATTCATACATGGCAGGAACAACAATAAGTAGGCACGTTTGTGAGCTTGAACCACTCACTACAGAGCAATACATGGCATGGCAAGACAACCAACAGTAAGAAGACATGCTTATGAAGCTAAGCATGGCAAGAGAAAGTTCATAGGGTGCATGGATCATTAGGAAATCACATGGCAAAACTGAACATCATGTTAACAGGCTGACAGCAACATCATTTAGCAAGTTTGGAGCAAGATATGAACAATCTACAGCAAGCTATAAATTCAACCATGGGCTTTGATAGATAGCTCATAACCATATGTACAAAACATCCTTACTGAAGTATCTCAAAATAAGCATGGATCTCTCTGTAGCTTCAAGTTTACATGGCATAAAAATAATAGCAGAACAGAGACTGAAATCAGCAACATCACGAGGCCTAGTTTACATGCTTGTGCTAGTCACCACATTGATCACAAAAATACATGGCATACACCCCTGGAAATATGGCATGGCATAGATCAAAACACATGTAGACATAAACCTCATAGGATGCACACATCAAACATGGCAAAAATGACAAATGAGCATGTTATAACAGTTTAAGCAGATTAATAGCAACATGCACTCTTGCAATAATGATTCGGGCATCAAGATGAACTCTAATGAATATGATGCAATGGAATGAAATGAAGTACTCGTCGAGTCGAACAATTTGACATATTACACGCACGAAACGGAGCAGTATGCATTAAGTTATGATGCGATGAACATGACATGATTATGCAAAATATTTCGGGACTTAGCCAAATTTCTCACCCCGGGAGAAAGTCAACGGCGGCGTGGATCTCGCCGGAATCCCACCGGAGTCGAGGAAGAACTCGCCGGAGATGGAGAGGAGGTGGCCGGAGCTCGGGGAAGACGTCGGGGAGGCTGGGGCGGATGGATCCAGCGGGGAGCGGGAGGTCCGGCGGGGCGGCGGGCGACGGGCGCGGGTGG